>NC_087205.1:71656888-71663624 GCF_015104395.2 Macrobrachium nipponense
TTGAGGACACAGTTCAGCTAGTTGTCAAGAACGTTGTTGCCCTGAGTAAGGAAATCAATTTGGAGATGGAGGTTGATGATGTTACAGAGCTGCTGGAGTCTCATGGCGAGGAGTTATCTGCTGAGGACCTGATACAACTGGAGAAGCAGATGACAGAGGAAGAAGAAGAAGCACCCACCCCAGAGCCTAAGGCTTTCACAAGGCAGGACTTGACAAGAGGTTTTGCAGAGTTGCAGCAAGCGTTGTCAACTTTTGAGGCTCAGGATCCCAACTTGGACAGGTTCACTAGGGTTTCCAGAGGCGTCATGGATTTGATGCAGTGTTACAAGGAGATCTTGGATGAAAAGAGGTCGCTCTCTGTTCAGACTAACCTGGAGCAGTATTTTAAGAAGGTAGAGAGGCCTGCAGGAGATCCTATACCCTCTACCTCAGCTGCCTCTGCTAATCCAGACTCGCCTGCCCCACAATCTCCAGCACCTTCTGAAAGTTCTGCTAACCCAGACTCACCTGCCCCAGTATCTCCAGCACCTTCTGTAGGTTCTGCCTCACCTTAAGACTCACCTGCCCCAGCATCTCCAGTAGTATGTTCTGTCCTCCACCTCAAGAATCACCTGCCTCAGCATCTCCATGTAGTAATGTTCTGCCTCACCTCAAGAATCACCTGCCGCAAGCATCCTCCAACATCTTCTGGAGGTTCTTTTTCTCTTCACTAACCTCCCCCAGTCTCTCCCCACAGCACCGCAGCTTCCTCTCCAGTGTGCAAGCCAATCAAATTAATAAAGGTAAGGAATTGTTCTCTCATTGTTATTGATAGGTTATTTACATTAAATCATGTGGTATTTTTTAATGTTCCGACTTACGCTGAAAATTGTGTTACGACGCATCTTAAGAAAAAAAACGGATATCAAAAACGTCCGTAACTCAGAGGACCCCCTGTATATAAATATATATATAATATATTATATATATAATATTATATTTATAACATATATAGAATATAGTATGTATATATGTATATACAGAAATTATATATATATGAGATAGAATATAATGTATATAGATATATTAGATACATATTCGATTATATTATAGACATACCATATAGATATATATATATATATATATATATCTATATATAATAATATATATATAGAGATATATATATATCTATAGATATATATACATAAAACTGATATTAAATATCAATATAAATTATATATTATACATTAGATATAGGTAGAGATAGAGATAAAAGATTATAGATATAGCGATATACGTATATATATATCTTTATAATTATTATAATAATATTATATATATATTAATATATAATATTTATAGATAATATATATTATATTATATATATAATCTATATAATCATATATATACATATACAATATATAATATAACCTGATAAAATACTAATATATACAATAGATATATGATTATTAATACTATAAAATATGCAGATATATATTATATATAGATATATATATATATAATATATATATATATATATATATATATATATATATAATATATATATAAATATAATATATTATATATTATAAATATATATATATATATATATATATATATATATATAATATCTATATATTCTATATATTATATATATATATATATATATATATATATATATATATTATAAGCCAGAAATCCAAGCGCTTTCATCTTTACTAAGACATTGTTAAGGAGCTAATGAAATACAATTGGAGAGAAAGGTCTCAGGTACACAACAAGATCAAGAATACCAGATGGTTAATTGTCAAAAGGGTAAAAATTAAAAGAGATAATCCAGGATTATCGGATATCACACGGTCACAAACTTAAACAGATTTGACCCTAACCGAAATTACAAAGTAACTTTACAGTCCAAAACATGTAGAAACTGCACATATTAATTTTGTTGCTTGTATTTATCTACAACTTTTTCATTATGAAAGCATCAAGTTTAAATAAACCAAGACTTAAATTTAGAACATTTATATTATATGACTTGATGAAACAAGATTCAATGATATTCCTTTTAACTGTGTCATTACATGGGATTAAGGCTCTTGCTTGACTCCAGTTAATAGGATGATCTAATCTCTCATTTATGAATAATGCATTCGATATTTGCCCTGTTCTCACAGAATATTGGTGCTGTTTGAGACGTGAGAGAGATTTACCGGTCTGTCCGTAATAGACTTTATCACACTTTTTGCAAGGAATTTCATATATGCAGCCTTGAAGATCTTTAGGAGAATTTTTGATTACTAAACTCTTGACATTAATATTACTGAAAACAACATTTATGTTAAAAAGCTTTAAAATTTTTGGAATATCTAAAAACCCTTTCATCATAGTGTAATTTTAGAATGTTATGCTTAATAAATTCAAGTTTGTCATTAGTTGAATAAAATGTTTTTCTAGCTCTTTTCCATGCCACATCTACAAAAGTCCTTGGGTATTTAAGTTTCAATGCAATATCATAAATAGTTTTAATTTATGATATTGCATTGAGAATTAAATACCCAAGGACTTTTGTAGATGTGGCATGGAAAAGAACTAGAAAAAAATTTCTAAAAGGTTAAGAATGACAAAGGTTGCTGTGAGTGTAACTCAATGTTTACATTTCTGCTGTCCACTCAACTACAAGTTGATGTCAATGATGTGGAATTATTCCATGAATAGGCTATATATTATGAAGATATGCCCATAATATATAAGGTGAGAATGGTTTTATTACCTTTATTGTCAGTTAATATCATAATGTGAATCTGTTCATGCTTTTGCTGGTTATCGGAACCGGACGAGGCCTAGCCTACCACGGACAAACCTGCGATGCTGCGATTCATACCAGGATATAGACTGAGAAAGTGGTCCAAGGAAAAACCCGTGATTAAGTGAATCCATGATTGCTGATCCGCGACTAAGCGAGGCCCCACTGTTCTCTCAGCAAATTTTTCTAATTCTAACAGCGTAACAAGGGGAGAGAGTTACCACTAAGACATACATATCTTTAGTGGCAAAGAGAGAAGAGAGAGAGAGAGAGAGAGAGAGAGAGAGAGAGAGAGAGAGAGAGAGAGAGAGAGTTACCCTTATTTAAAAGAGTGAAATGGATAGATTATTGTATTTCTTTAAAATACTATGACAATATGAATTTTGTTATTACAGTTATATTATTATTATTATTATTATTATTATATTTGAAAGTATTAATAAACATATATTACATGTACTAAACAAATTCTCACATCTCAGTGAGAGAGAGAGAGAGAGAGAGAGAGAGAGAGAGAGAGGAGAGAGAGAGAGAGAGAAATAACATGAACACATAGTGGACAGCAACACAACAGCTCCTCCCGAACACATAGTGGACAGCAACACAACAGCTCCTCCCCCTCCAGTCACATTACTTGATATATTTGACAGGTTTAATACCTGGAGTTAGAGAGAGAAGACTGGGATTTCCCTCATACTTATATAATTTTTCAAATTTATAAACTAAAATCTTACTAATTCACATAGTATTTTCTTTAATGAATTGATATTATTGCTGTTTACATTAGTATTAATATTTGAAAATAGTAAATCATTTATCTATCATACAAAAAAACATACATCTCTATAAGAGAGAGAGAATTATTATTTTTGTTATAGCATTCAATCTTATTAATCTTTCTAATACAGTATTAATCAATATTAACCCTTAAATGCCTAAGGGGTATAATAAAAATAGACTCCCGTATGCCTAGGGGGTCTCAGAGTGAGCGCCGAAGCGGAAATTTTTTTTTTTTTTTTTTTTTTTTTCAAAAAATCACAGCGCGCTTTGTTTTCAAGATTAAGAGTTCATTTTTGGCTCCTGTTTTTGTCATTGCCTGAAGTTTAGTATGCAACCATCAAAAATGAAAAAAATATAATTTATCATATATAAATAATGCGATATATGATAGCGCGAAAACAAGATTTCATATATAATTGTATTCAAATCGCACTGTGAGCAAAACGGTTGAAGCTAGTGAGTTAATTTATTATCAATGTATTGTACACTAAATTGCGATCATTTTGGTATACGTATAACACATTGTAAAACGATCAAAGCATCACGGAGAACATATTATCACAAAATGATGCATGAATTCGTAACTCTGGGATGTAAAAAAATGTTTTTTTCAAGAATTCACCATAAATCTAAATATTGTTGTAGAGACTTCCAATTTGTTTCAAAATGAAGATAAATGATTGAATATTACTATACTGTAAGAGTTTTAGCTTACAATTGCAGTTTTCAACCATTTCGGACAAGTTAAAGTTGACGAAATGTCTATTTTTTTTTTATATTAATTTTTATATGCAAATATTTTGGAAATGAGAAAAGCTACAACCTTCAATTATCTTTTGTTGTATTCTACATAAAATTGCGCACATTTTCATATATAAAACTCTATGAAACGCCTAATATGAAATGGAGCAAATATTCCGAGAATGCGACGTACGCATTTCGGAGATTTGCGGCGGAGAATCCGCGCGCAGAGCGAAGGAAAGTTTTTTTTTTAAATTCACCATAAATCAAAATGAAGATAAATAACTGAATATTACTAGACTGTTAGAGTTTTAGCTTACAATTGCGTTTTTTTACCATTTCGGTAGAGTCAAAGTTGATGAACGTGGTTTTTTTCTATTTATCGTGATTTATATGCAAATATTTCGAAAATGAGAAAAGCTACAACCTTTAATTATTTTTTGTTGTATTCTACATGAAATTGCAGAGATTTCCTTATATAACACTTTATGTAACGGCTAATTTAAAATGGTGCAAACATTACCACAATCGCACATATGATTTTTTTGGAAAAGTTACCGAGTGGACGTAAGGAAAAAATTTTTTTTTTTCATAAATTCACCATAAATCGAAATATTGTGCTAGAGACTTCCAATTTGTTGCAAAATGAAGGTAAATGATTGAATATTACTAAAATATAAGAGTTTTAGCTTACAATTGCGTTTTTTTACCATTTCGGTTGAGTCAAAGTTGACCGAAGGTTGAAATTTTGGTACTTATCGTTATTTATATGAAAATATTTCAAAACTGATAAAAGCTACAACCATGGGTTGTTTTTAGTTTTATTGTGCATGAAATTGCACACATTTCCATATATAAAACTTTATGTAACGGCTAATTTAAAATGGTGCAAACATTACGACAATCGCACGTACGATTTTTTTGGAAGAGTTACCGCGCGGACATAAGGAAAAAGTTTATTTCATAAATTCACCATAAATTGAAATATTGTGCTAGAGACTTCCAATTTGTTGCAAATTGAAGGTAAATGATTGAATATTACTAAAATATAAGAGTTTTAGCTTACAATTGCGTTTTTCGACCATTTCGTTAGAGTCAAAATTGACAGAAGGTTGAAATTTTGGCACTTCTTGTTATTTATATGAAAATATTTCAAAACTGATAAAAGCTGCAATCATGAGTATTTTTTTTGTTGTATTCTACATAAAAATGCGCACATTTTCATATTTAATTCTCCATGTAACGGCTAATTTAAAATGGTGCAAAAATTATGTCAAAGTGACTAAATAATTTCAGAGATGTCACTGATACTTTTTAGTGCGATAAGAAAGAAATTCGCGCTTACTCACCTGCGTAACGATTGTAAACAAAACAACACCTTGATCCGTGAACTCCCAGCATCCCCCAAGGCACGTGATTCAAAAGTTTTCGGCTGGTAGGCCTATAACTATTTTTCCGCAAATTTAAAAAAAAAAATTCTATATCGACGTAAATTACGTCCGGTCGGCACCCAAAAGACAATTTATCTCGACGTAAAATACGTCCAATAGGCGTTTAAGGGTTAATATTTGAAAATTAGTAAATCATTTTTATATCATAAAAATATATTTAGTCATGAAAATAACATAAAAATACACTAATTAGTGATTATTTTTGTCAGAAAACCCCATGAATAGGCGAATTTCTCTCAAGTAATGGGTAGATATGGTTTAGAGAGAAATCTGCGAATCGGTGAGTCCACGAATCCGGAGAACGCGAATAAAGGGGTCCCCAGTGTATAATTTTGTACAATTTACAATTGTGTTGTAAGAGGCCCCACAAAGTGTTGTAAATAGTAGTCATTTTCAACTTCTCATGGAAGGTAGGGAAAATTTGTTAGAATTTTGTTTTCTTACACCTTGCAGATTTGCGTATCTTCCTCTTTCCAATGAGGCGTTTTTTCTTAAATTGGCTAACTTCAAACTTTTGCCAGCCTGAGGTGCTGCATATTGATTTATTACCCCGTTCACTAAAGGATAATTCCAAATTTGACAAGAAATTTCATCTAGTTCTAAGTTCTGTGTCAAAATAAGGGCACCCCTTCTAATCCTCATGGAGAAATTTTAAAATGTGTCTGGTGATAGTGTCCATTATTGTTAGTGGAGGAGGTTGTTTCCCGTCCCATCGGTGCTGCTAGACAAAGGTCAGTGTTCCGCTCCCCTGCACCAGGGAGAAGACATTCCAAAGGTCCAAGGGATGCTGATGGGGTTTGCACATGTTGGTGCCCGCTCTGTTGATCCTGTTGGTAAATCCCAGGATTGGACCAACTGCTGTTGGAAAGGCATGCCTGGATGTGCGCCATAGATGCTACGTTTACTCTTCCTGGGCATTGAAAAGGCATATGTTGGATTCAGCCCCTGGGTCTCCTTTGCAGACTAAGCATAGGTACAA
>NC_087205.1:71664124-71697289 GCF_015104395.2 Macrobrachium nipponense
ATTATCTGACGTCACTGACGAAAATGGTTCCTCACAATTAGTTCTGTATACACTCCAACTTCAGTTACCCTAATGTTGGAAGGGCACCTCACTATCTCCTTATGCCCAGATCCTCAAAATAAAGGCAGTACTTCATGATCTCCACTGGTGGTAGGTAGGGCCACCAGAATCCACTCAAGGAAGCCTCTATAGTTCCTCCAGATCCTGAGCTGCTACTGTTTTCAAATGGTTTGAACAAGGGGTAAGACAACATCTGTTGAACTAGCGAACGGTGTCTGGTTTAGCAAGGAAAGCTACTACATGCACACCAACTTTTTAGAGTTTTGGGAAATTTTACAAGGCTTCAAAGCACCTGAAACTGCCTAATCAGGTTATGTACCAACATTATGTCACTAACCTGAAAAATCTGGGAAGAGCAAAGTCAAGAGTCTGTCTGCTGGCTTTGATTTCTCAAGCTTTTAAAAAATATTTCACAACAGGACCTTTTGCAAGTCAAAATCAAGGCACATGAGAGATGTCAGCGCATATTTTCCAGGCTTTAGTAACTGCATAATTTGGACCAATTGTAGCAGCAGGTCATATATTTTTACTGCAGTATGGATGCACTTTCAGGATTTATGACTTCCATTACATATCTACTGCTTTATGGATGGTCCCATTATTCTGGGTGATACAATTATTGCTCAATTACACCATATCCAGAGTAAACGGACTCCTTGTATGATGGTCCAACTATTCTCTTTTAAGGTTTCTTTGTAATCATCCTCCCTTCTAATCTGATTCAAACTACATGCAGCCCCCAGTTATCAGCAATCCAGTTTTATGGTGCTTGTCTAGCGCCAATAATAGAATATTGACATTGATACATACCTAACAGAAGTCCCATCAACCAGTTATTATCAGCGCCAAATTTCACGCTGATAAGCACAGGTCATCTGCAATTTTCGCTTACCATCAAGCCATCGGAACAGAACCCCCGCTGATAACCGGGGACTGCCTGTATTATGATGTGCAGATTTAAATAAAGTTTTCACATTAAAACCCGAAACTGTTATTGCCCACCTCCCTTCTCCATTCTCCATTCTCTTCTCATAGAAATTTAGCACAAGGAATGTGATGACACCATACAGGAAACTGAGTGTGATCTGCGCATGGTCAGGTCTTATTTCTTTGAGGATCTACTTAGTTAGTGTGGCTGTGTGCAGTTAGTATGGAATTTGGCTATTTATCACTAACAAGTTTGAAGCAGTTTAGCAAACAAATATCTAAGCATGATTCATCAACTAACTTTATCGGTAAACAACTACTGTAGTTCTGTTAAGCAGCTATTTTCAAAGAAAACTAAATGTTCTGTAGAAAAGTGCTTGCAGTTCAACAAACTTGGCCTACCATGGAGTTACAGGCAATCTGCAGTGTAATAAAATATGCATCATCAATCAATTAAATGGCTATAAATTGAAATTGGGGCATCATGTGAAATGAAAAACATAAAGTAAAAGAACCATACACATAAGGAACCTAACACCACAACAGATGGCTATCTCTAATGACCTCTACATAAGCAAAAACATAAAAAAGAATAACAAATATACATACTTATGTATTGGAAGGAACGTTGAAAACACATTTCTCATAACCACACAATAGGTCTCCATGTTTTCTACGGTCAGTCGGTACATAGCCAGGTACTGTGGTAAAAGAGTTTTGCCATGACGACCCACTACATACTGAAAAATGGAAAATAATTTTAGTTAATTCAACATGAAATACCTTAGTGTAACATCATACAGATGCACATAAATTTACTAGTAAGGAAGGTTAAAGAGTGCAATAACTTAAGACATGCAAACTGTGAATTGCACATAAACCAGAAGGCCCTAGAGCAAATTAATCTAAAAATATATTAAGTAGAAAGCTATGAAAAAATAAAAAGAATAACAAGTCATAAAGAAAAAAAAATTCTGTATATAGAATCAAGGATACAAAGGGACAGGAAGCAGAGTAAAATATTAGTAAAATATTAGTAAAAGTAATTTATCAAACCATAAAAATATTACAAAGAAGGAAGTGAGCAAAGGTGTTGAAATTCACAATTACAAGCAGGCCTAGACTTACAACCAGGTTGTGCATTAAGGACTTTATTAGGGATCACCTTCACCAATACTGTAGTATATGCAGTCATAACACTTCCTAGGCTTCTTACAAGCAGATGGATACTACAAGACCAGTAAAAGTATGAATTACAATGGACTACCCACAACCTGGTCTGAAGTTCAAGCCTTTATGGTACGTACATATTTTTTATAATTTTCAACAGCTTCTCCAACTGCTTTCTTTTATATCTCTTAGAACGTTTTAATAAATTATTGTATAAATTAATTTTATACCCTTTTCTTGTTTTTCCATATCTTCCATTTGATATATTTTTTAATATAAGAAGTTATTATTCCTACTTCTGTTTTGTCCCCCCATTTCTTAAATAATTCTGAGGTACATAAACTACATAAAGCATTAATCCATTACATGAGTTCTTTCATTTGAATGTAAATTAAGGCTGAAACATAAACTCCATCTGTATTGCTATAATAGCTGAGCAGATATTTTTCTATACGTTAGTTGTTATTTACATTCCAATGTAACACCAATGTGGACTAACATCATAAACTTTTGCTGTAATTGTCTCAAACTATCTGATGTTAACACATAAGAATTCATCATCACCATCACTGTTATCAATAATTTTTTAAAACAGATTACATATCCTTTAATGGTATAACACATGAAGTGGGTTCTCTGTTCTTTTCTGTTACGTGCATTTTTTACCTTTGTTCTCTTCTTTGTCCTGCTAATTCCAATCTAATTACTTTTCATCACACTACCAAGCCACGCAAATCTTTGAGATCTAATTCTACTTTCTAGCCTCTACAAACTTATATCTCAAGGCAAATTCACTTCTTATGTGACCTCCAAAGAAATCCAGCTGTGAATCTTCATACTGTGGTCACAACTCTTCCAAAATCTCTATTTTCCTTGCAAGTGCCTTAAATACAACGTGTAATGTAGTACAAGATTTCTACAAACTATAGAATATTTGCTTTTTTATTAATGAGATACATTCAAACCTCGGTTTTCATAGACTTTTGTCAACAAAATTTTGTCCTGGTTATTGTACATTTCTTCGGTTTTTGTATACTCGGAAACGCTCCATCCGGGGCCCAGCGTGTGATCAGGCTCCATATCAAGCGCCAAAAACAAAGCATTCCATCTTCTTTTGTGAGCCATTCTGCTTTTGTGTTAGTTGTTGAAACTGCTAAATAAGCCATCATGGGTCCAAAGAAAGTTCCTAGTTTTAACCCTTCTGTAATCAAGGCAAGAGAAACTATAGAATTTGAGAAAGAACTCATAACAAAGTGTTGGAGGAAGTTGCATGCCAATCTCAATGAGAAAATGCTTACAACAATCGCTGCTGTTAGTGAATTTAAGGCTAGCAGATGCTGGTTTGAAAATCCAGAAAAGGAATGGGCATACAATAATATGTCTACTTCAGGGATTAAGGACATGTTTGAAACCAGCCTGAGAAGAGCCATTGTTAGATTCAGAGGTCTGGATAAACTAATCCTTTATAATAATATAAATGACATGTTTGCAAGGTGGAATGATGTAAAAAAAATTTTGTGGAGAATTATCATTCCATCAAAGAAGTTGTAATCCGTGCCTCCAACATGTTTAATGAAAATGCCGTATTCAACTGTAGGAAAATTTTCAAGAACTGCCAGAAACAAAAGTCTCTGAACAGTTTTGTTGTGCAACAGGGGTCCAGTAATTCTCAAGCTGGTCCTAGTGTCAGTAAAAAAATGAAGTAAGGAAGTAATCTCAAATAGTGCCAGTAAAAAATGAAAAGAAGTAAGCCCACACAGGTCTTTGATGCCTGAAGTTCTTCTGGAGAGAGATTCCCCTTCCAAACAATAACCTCTCCTCCTTCCTCTCCCCTACTCTCTGTCTTCCATACGCTAACAAGCATTTTCGATAAAGGTAAGAGTGATGTTAATTGTTCATTTATTCATTTCATTAATCATTTAGAGGCAGTCCCCGGTTATCAGTGATCCAGTTTTATGGGGCTTGTCTAGCACCACAAAATCGGCGATTTATGGTGCCATAACAGGCCGAATTCTGGTTATTAGCGCCATAAAGCACCTATAATAGAGTTATGGCGCCAAAGCATACCTAGCAGAGACGCCACAAATTGCAGTTTTGGTTAATGGCGATTTTTGTTTATCGGCACACCCCCCGGAACGGAACCGCTGCCAATAACCATGGACTGCCTGTATACTTATTTCTCATTGTTTTTTGTATGTAAAACTGTTTATTTCCTATAAAATGATATTGTTATGATACAATAAAGTTTTATACATACTTACCTGGCAGATATATACATAGCTATTACTCCGTCGTCCGACAGAAATTCGAATTTCGCGGCACACGCGGCAGGTGATCTACCCCCCCCGCCGCTGGGTGGCGGGAATAGGAACCATACCCGTTTTCTAATTCATATTTTTTCTTCCAGCTGTCTCCTGAGGGGAGGTTGGGTGGGCCATTTAATTGTATATATCTGCCAGGTAAGTATGTATAAAACTTTATTGTATCATAACAATATCATTTTTATACATTCAACTTACCAGTCAGATATATACATAGCTGATTCACACCATTGGTGGAGGGTAAAAGACAGCTATTACTGAATAGACAGGTAAACAACATACGTTGTAGGTAATAAATAAATAAAACCTTGGTTCCTATGTGTTTAGACGAAGGGTCGACTTCCTAGCTATTGCTAGTAGTCTGCTTCGTCTCAAGAGCCTCAGCGAGGACATGACCTATGGCTAAGAGTTCTTGTAGATCTGTCAATGGGGTCTTATCCACTTACTTGACAGAATCTAGTGGTCATTGTCAATGGGTCTTATCCACTTACATGACAATACACCAATGCCTATTGGCATAATTTAAGGAGCACAACACCGATCCCGATCACCTGATCCTAACACGAGGGTTTGAGGCTTAATTTGAATTTTGAGCTATCCCCAAACTCATTTCAAATAACCCCAGAAAATAATACACTTATGTTAAAAAAAAATTTTTAATTCACTAGTTAAGGATCAGTGTCGGCTCCCTATCCCAGCAACGCATCCGTGGACACGTATAACAAAGAGAGAAGGATCTCTCATAGGCCCACTTGATCTCCTTCGTGCAAAGAGAAGTCAACACAGAGTTGCATCTCCTGTTATTACAGCTAAATATGACTCTCACGACATATTGTTATGGAAAGAACAAGAACTGTTAAAAGCTCGCACTTCAAGCGCTTTTAATTCTTAGCTGTTTGAAGGAATCATCAAGTTACTCAAGAAGTGCTTTAGAGATTCCACTGTTCCAAAGAAGACCAGGGCTTTCTTTGAAACAGATCTCTTCTGGATGAAGCCTAGAGCCTGGCTGGCGCTTCGCGCCTGCCTGTGGCTGGTGCCTCGCGCCTGGCTGGCACCTCACTCACGCCTGGCTGGCGCCTGGCTGGCGCCTGGCTGGAGCCTGGCGCCTCGCGCCTGCCTGGCGTCACGCGCCTGGCTGGGGCCTCGCGCCTGCCTGGCGTCTCGCGCCTGGCTGGCGCCTCACTCGCGCCTGGCTGGCGCCTCGCGCCTGGCTAGCTCCTCGCGCCTGGCGCCTGGCTGACTTCTCCCCACTTGCTGGAGATTTGAGCTTGTTAAAGAGTCTCAATGAAAACTGGCGATGTCCACCTCGGACACTTTATTTGCCTGATTTAATTCGCGCCTCTAGCGTATCTGCGCCAGATTGGAGGCCTCTACTCCTTCTCCTCATCAGACAATGACAGTGTTTATTTGGACTGTCTTGCTCTGGCGTCTTTACGCCTGTTTGGCATTTGGCGCCTGATTGGCGCTACATTGTCCGAAAGTCTGAACATCCACAATCGTTTATCAGGAGAATGGAAAAGGGTGGAAGAAATTCTTTCACTTTGAGCTTATGGCCTCTGCAACAAGGGAGGTTAATTTAGTCAGCTACATGCAGTAGACGGAATAGAAAATCTAATAGGCCAAGAAGACATCTTCTCGAGGAGGATCATACTTGACACTTCCGTTGCTAATATGACCACTTCTTCCTACATGTTTGATGATTTCTCTCGTTGCAAAATCTTCCCTATCCTATTGCACGAAGGCAGAGAAAGAACCTGGAAGTCTAAGGAGAGACTGAGCTGAAATTGGGAGGATTCCCGATTTCTAGCTCTTTAAATTTATCTCTTCGAACCTTCTGAAGGGAAGTAGTTTTGAGCCCTCATCGTATTCCAAAGACTCTGTCAGCAAAGTTTAAACTATCTTCTTTTGTAGATGACACGGACTAAAGATCCTTTATTCTGAAAGCGTTGATCCAGAATAAAAGGTTTTAGCTTCTTTTTGCCAAACATACCATGCTGGCAGGAACCCATTGCCGAGTCTTTCTAGAATTTGATTCCAGATTCCAAGCCCAAAATCTCACTCGTCCTTTTGGTCGATTAGTACCAAGAGAAACACTGATGAGGAGCAGTTCCATCTTGTCAGAACACAGAATCGAGGCCCAAATAGGATCCCATTGTAACATATCAAGATTCCTAGCTGTCGTATAGAGGTATGTTTAAGATCAACGAAGATCTTAATGCTCTGCTATCTCCAATTCCTTTATAGAGACAGAGTATAGCCTTTTACTGCGTTCTTTGATAGCAGATATATACAAGGTAATTCTTCCCTGCTAAAAGGGAAAGAAGAAAACTCCGCTATGTGGTTCACAGAGGTATCGGAAGAGGACGTTTCCTCATTCCCTATAGCACGATCTGCAGTAATTATATGTCTTATCCATGACTACTGTCATTTACCTTGAAACATCCTCTAATTCAAGTCCACTTCTGGTCAGTCTGCACGCAGACAGACTCAGAGTGGAGAGGTTGTTAAGGTCCATTTAAAATAGATGCTGAAAGAATATTCAGACTGTCTTGAAAAGACTTCCAAAACCTGCTGTGAGAAGAACGTGACCTCTGAGAATCCAACCTCTCTAAGTCTAAAATGAGGCATAACGTATTATCCTCTCTTTCTTTGACGCCCTTTGTCTTACATTCTGTAGAAAGAGTTTATATTTTAGGGGAAAAAGAGTAAATAATTTATTCCCCTTTCTATAACATAAAGATGGCGTATATTGCTACCTCTCTCTTATATTCTTTCTTCCTGTCCTCGTGCCTGGTAACGAGAGAATGGAAAATTCTATCATCGTTATTCTGCAAAACAACAAATTATTATTATCCTATTCTCCTAATAATTGATCCAGGATCGAGGAGAATTATTCAAGATTCCTATCCTAGGACATCAGGCCGTAATGTACGGTTCAGATACTTGAAGAGCCTCTCAACCAATACTGAGAGCTCCTACGAGTCTTTTCCAGTACCAAAACATTACAAGGTCTCCTTGTTATATGTTTACATAGGAAGTAGGATAATATAAACATCCTGCTTAATAACAATTTGAAAGAGGAGAAAGAGGAGCTGCATGGTTCAAGGGACTAGCCGAAACGTGCAATAAAAAAGGGGTTGCCAAGGTCTTTTCTTAAAACCTGCACTCCCAGATTAACTTATTGGTCCGATATATTTTCTATCACTTGTCTCATAAGGTTGAGGAAAGCGAGAGACCTCTAAAGATATCGGTTCTCTTCACCATGTAAATGTCTATAAAGCAGAAGAACCCACTTTCCTGACACGTACTAGTAGTTCTCCTGTGCGTATCTAGAATAATTGTCAGTAGAGGGTTGATCTGGCAAAGAAAGTTTCTCCCAAAAAGCAACTCCTCTTGCCAGGAAAGAAGTCGCTCACGCGACACTATATTACCTGACATGAGAAGTCTGTTCTTGTTAGAGACTTCCGCAATTTCAGTTAATCCTGACAAGGGCCACGGCCGCCTGTGCAACAACTTGTTGGTCCCCTGTCAGGAAAAAAAACTGATCTTGTGTCAGTTCTCAAAGAGGAAACTCTTGGAAAGTCTATCTCCAAATACTGAGAAATTGGAGATCCTGATGTCTTGCGCCTGTTTGGCGCCTGGCGTTCGCGCTGGCTGGCGCCTTCGCGCCTGTCTGGCGCCGATCGCGCCTGGCTGACGCCTCGCGCCTGGCTGGCGCCTATCGCCTGGTTAAAGCCTGGCTGGAGCCTTTATGGCCCATTACCTTGCAAACCGTGGTCATGAAATCTCGATATCAAAATAAGAAGAGGTGCTGTAAGAATCCTATAATTCTACAGTACTTCCATAGTTGGATGTTCTTCTCAATTTTCCTCTAATTCGAGTATATCGGAAGGGGAATTATTCTTTCCTCGGTTAATTCTTCCTGTATCCCCCCCCTTTTTTCCTGAATCTGAACGAAGGACCAACTCCAGTGCGAGGGACTGAGTAACTTCCCAGCTCTATGTAGGAAAGCATAATTTGCTCTAAGGTATATCTATTAACTATTATTTTCTAGTTAGAGCCAGGCGTCTGGCTGGCGCTTATGATTCCTTATGGCATGGTTTAGAGGAAAAGGAAGCAGTCTACAGGAAGACTGTTCGTCTTCTTCTTGCTAAGAGATCTGTGAAGAAGACTTCTCGCAGGTTCTCACAACTCTTTGCAATAAATGTTAGACATACTTTAATAGTTATTATCGTCGATCGAGGTTTGCCACGGACCCTCGCCAAATTCTTCCATTGCTTCTCCTCTGGGCTTGTGAGCTTGGCAAGAGGTCTAGACCTGAGAACGAGACAGAGCCGATCAGAGGCACCCTCCCCCATTGTAATGGGGGAACACTATATTCACTTCTTTACGTTCTAAGAGTTCGCATTTGAACTATATCCTAAGTACAAAACTTGCAAATATGATATGTAGATTCTGCGTTAGTAAGAAGGTGATGAGGATGCAACAACTACTAGTACTGTTACTACTATAATTGCTCATTAACACAAGAGCTAATAAGAAAGCTTCTAAAGGATAGTTTACTTTTTCTGACTTCCCCAACTAGGAAGAAAGATATACATTTCCTCAATCAAACTCTAACACTTATTTGTATAATGAATAAATATAAGTAATTCCCTTTCATGAAAGTAATAAGTATTCACTTTCGTGAAAGTGGATGAGTGTCTTACCGCCGAAAACTTCGGTAGTTACACGTCACTAATCTTCGAAATTTTCGAAGTAATTTTATCAAAAATTCTAAAAGTTAACAAAAGCGTATGCCGAACCAAAGATCCATTACTTCCCTGTTAAATAAGTTTTAAAGCCCGTTAAAAGTTAGCCCATTACGAATCGATGACGATGAAACACGAAATCCATCAGGAGGAACTGCAAACGTTGTTTACATTCCAAGCGACAGAAAAAATATGAATTAGAAAACGGGTATGGTTCCTATTCCCGTCACCCAGCAGCGGGGGGGTATATCACCTGACCTACCTGCCGCATGTGCCGCGAAATTCGAATTTCTGTCGGACGACGGAGTAATAGCTATGTATATATCTGACAGGTAAGTTGAATGTATAAAAATGTATATTTTAATATTTCTGGGGGTCTGGAACCCATTAATTGTTTTTACATTACAGTGAAACCCACATGTTAGCGGACTCACATATTCGCGGATTTCTCTCTGGAACATAAACCCCCATTATTCGCAGAACATTTGCCTATTCGCAGTATTTTTCTGGGAGAAATATCCATAAATTCTGTTTTTTTTATATCAATTTAATTATAATATGCACTTTTTGTGATAAAACTATTAAAAAACTAGGTATAAACATTTTTAGTGGGGTTTTCTTGAGTTTTAACAAACAAAATAGGCAGTTTTACTCATTTTTATAGGGGTTTCAACTATTCGTGAGTTCTAGCTATTTACAGCTGCCTTTATTACCAAGATATCCATTATAGAACGAATATAATTTATAAATGATACAACACCATTCACCCAGAGTAAAAACTGTTGGAGTCACAATTATCACCTACACTTATGCACACTCCAACACAACCCATCGTAGGAAGCAACACTCATACGAAACACAGAAATTTATACGCTGTACAACATATGGGAAACAAATAAATATTGATAATTCAAGAACAGCATACTGTAATATGATTAGAAGAAAGACTTTTACTTACTGGATGATATTCTTTGAGCAAGGCATGCATTTGTTCAACCTCATCACTGGTCAAGGTTTTGAGAATGTACATTTTGTCACTAGAATTGTAGAAACGAGCAGCACTCCGGCCCGGAGAGTCCATGACAATTGGTTGTGACCTAGTAGTTAAACAAATCACTTAAATTAGTGAAAAAGATTGCACAAAAATATAGACGACTTCAAAGTAATTCTATTTTTCTTTTGGAATAATAACTAGAGCTTGTATCAAAAGTTAATATTTCTATTTTATGACCCCCTCAGACCCAATATTCTCTGATTTTTCTAAAAAAAAAAAAATTAAAAAAATAACTGGTTAACAAAATTAAAAAACTAGTAAGTGAGCTCTACAAAACATGATCTATTATATAAGAGAAAAATATCTGAACAAGACCTGACATATCACAAGTACGTATTTTTTAACAAGATCTGATATCACATATTACAAGTATTTCTTATAAGTTTTCAAACATGCAAGTACACCATGGGGATGAAAGTCAAGGTTTTATAAACATCAGGATTGACTCATCATGACAAATTCACATATGTTCAGTTAACCTAACACCGCTTCATTTCCTAGCATCTAGAGAAACTATTGTGAAAACAACTACCAGTATGCCATTACTTATTTGCCTTGCCATTACAGGAGCCTAATTTGGTAACAATTACCTATGTCATGTTAACAGCACACAACATTGCAAAGTTGTATTTATTGGGATAATTCCTCATGGGTAAGGTAAACACCTTTGCTTCTGATGTATTTTTAATGAACCAACGGATAGAAAATAAAACTATGCCAATAAAATCAAGAATAAAAACTGTAAACAGGCAAGAAAAAACATCAAATTTCTTTTTATAAGAGACACTAAAACATTCACCTGAAATATTTCATGGGTCGGAAGTCCATCTAAAACAAAGAATTTACACCTGCTATAACTACCAACCACCTTCCAAAAATGTACACACAAAATTACAGGTGGAAATTACATACTAATATAAGATCATGACAGATTAGTCAGCTTAAGGGTAGAGATAGAATGTACAAAAAATCTGTTAACATGGAGAGTAGTCATCATCTGGTGCCAGAAATACTGTGACTCACAAGACCATAAATACATGCAAAAATTTAAGCAACCAATTCATTGTTACATGAGAAGTCCCAATAATTTATTCAAAAAAACCAACATATATAATAATCATACAGCTCAATCAGATTCAAAGTGTACTTTGCAAATCTTAACAAGATAATATTAGGAGGTAGCATCTGCCTGACTTTTGTCACCTGTGGCGATATTCTAAATGGTTACTGCACATGGAAACCAATACTATTAGGAACACTTTAACCAAAAATCCTTTTTAGTGTTATCCAGTTTAACCCTCTTACGCCGAAGCGGTAAAAAAAAATTGTCTTCTGTGTGCCGGAGGTGTTTCAGAGTGAGTGCGGAAGCGGAAAAAATGATATTGTTATGTTACAATAAAGTTTCATACATACTTACCTGGCAGATATATACATAGCTAAGACTCCGTCGTCCCCGACAGAAATTCAAATTTCGCGCCACTCGCTACAGGTAGGTCAGGTGATCTACCGGCCTGCCCTGGGCGGCAGGACTAGGAACCATCCCCGTTTTCTATCATATTTTCTCTCTTCCACCTGTCTCCTGCGGGGAGGCTGGGTGGGCTTTTAATTGTATATATCTGCCAGGTAAGTATGTATGAAACTTTATTGTAACATAACAATATCATTTTCATACAATCAACTTACCTGTCAGATATATACATAGCTGATTGGCACCCTTCGGTGGAGGGTAAGAGACAGCTACTATATGGAATAGACAGGTAAACAACATATGTTGTAGGTATAAATAAAACCTTGGTTCCTACCTGATAGGTGGTAGACTTCGTGGGTGTTCGCCCAGTAGTCTGCATCACCTCAAGAAACTTTAGCGAGATATATGATCTATGGCCAAGAGTTCTTGTGGGTCTGCCGATGGGGTCTTATCCGCTTACTCGGCAGAGCCTAAAAGGACTTTGTCAATGGGTGCTGATCCACTTATATGACAATACACCTTATGAAGGAGCACACAACCAATCCCGACCACCTGATCCTAACCATATGTTAGAACTAAGGATTGTTACGAGTTATCCCCGAACTCGTCACAACAACCGTAACTCAAAACCACTACGCACACATACATAATTTTCCAAAAAAAATTATACTCAACTAATTGGATATGACAAGAATTCTCTTACTGAACAACATAGACGGCCGCCCGTGCGAGCCAAATCCTCCATTGTTCGAAGAGATTCTCGACCATATCCAAAAAGAGAAAACAGTATATACATTTAAGGATTGGTGTCGGCTCCCGTACCCAGAATCGTATCTGCCGATACGATAGGACCTAGAGAAAAACACTTCTCATACGTCACACGTACGTCTTTCAAGTAATGAGATGCAAATACTGAGTTGCATCTCCAGTATGTCGTGTCAATGATGTTTTTAAGCGACATATTCTTATAAAACGAGAGAGACGTCGCAACCGCTCTTACTTCGTGAGCTTTTACTCTTAGTATTTGAAACTGATCGTCAGGACAGACCTTATGAGCGTCCATAATGACGTTTCTTACAAAGAACGCCAGAGCATTCTTGGACATCAGTCTTGTGGGGTCTTTTACCGCGCACCAAAGACCTTGTCTAGAGCCTCCCAACTGACGTTTTCTCTGAAGGTAGAACTTCAGAGCTCTAACAGGGCATAGAGACCTCTCTGCTTCTTTGCCTACGAGACTCGACAGTCCTTTGACTTCGAATGACTTAGGCCAGGGATTCGTGGGATTCTCGTTTTTCGCTAAAAACAGGGTCTTAAACGAGCAAATAGCCGAGTCTCCCTTGAATCCTACTTTATCCTGCAGAGCTTGTAATTCACTAATTCTTTTTGCCGTAGCTAAAGATAAAAGGAATATGCATTTTCTAGTTATGTCCCTAAACGATGCCAGATGAGGAGGCTCGAATCTATCCGAAGACAGATATTTGAGGACTACGTCCAGGTTCCAGTTCGGAGGTACTGGTTCCTTAGACTTTGAAGTCTCAAAAGATCTTATGAGATCGTGGAGATCTTTGTTATTTGCTAGATCTAATCCTCTGTTCCTGAATACAGCCGAGAGCATACTTCTGTATCCCTTTATTGTGGATACGGCTAGATGAGATTTTACTCTCAGGAATAGCAAGAAATCAGCAATTTCCGCTATAGAGGTAGAGGAGGAGGACAACTTCTTGGCTCTACACCACCTTCTAAAGACCTCCCACTTCGACTGGTATACTTTCGTAGTGGAGGTTCTGCGAGCTCTCGCGATCGCGCTTGCCACTTCGCGAGAAAAGCCTCTCGCTCTGACAAGTCTTTCGATAGTCGAAAGGCAGTCAGAGCGAGAGCGGGGAGGTTTTGATGGTACCTCTTGAAGTGTGGTTGTTTGAGAAGATCCGTCCTTCTTGGTAGGGATCTTGGAAAGTCTACGATCCACTCTACCACCTCCGTGAACCATTCCTGGGCCGGCCAAAAGGGGGCTATTAACGTCATCCTCGTCTCTTTTGACGCCACAAACTTTTTTATTACTAACCCCAGGATTTTGAATGGGGGAAAAGCATAAACGTCTACTCGAGACCAGTTTAGCAGGAAGGCGTCTACCATAATTGCTCTTGGATCTTCCACGACCGAGCAAAACACTGGGAGCCTTTTTGAAATGAATGTTGCGAAAAGAGATCCCACATGAGGCAGCCCTTCCCCACAGAGACCAGAGATCGAGACACACTTCCTCGTGCAGAGTCCATTCTGTATGAAGGACCTGGTTCCTCCTGCTGAGCCTGTCCGCCCTCACATTCCTTACTCCCTGTACGAACCTTGTCAGCAGGGAGATGTTCCTGTGAGACGTCCAAAGTAAATAGGTCTCTCGTGAGCTCGTAAAGGAACGAGGAGTGCGTCCCTCCCTGTTTCCGAATGTAGGCAAGTGTGGTGGTGTTGTCCACGTTTACTTGCACTACCTTGTTTGTCACCAGAGGTTCTAGGCTCTTCAAGGCCAGATGTACGGCGAAGAGCTCTTTGCAGTTTATGTGCCAGGACAACCTGTGCTGGTTCCCAGGTGCCTGACACTTCCTCTGAGCCTAACGTCGCTCCCCAACCCCAAACCCGTCTCCGACGCGTCGGAGAACAACACTAGGTCTGGGTTCTGTGTTCTTAGAGAGATCCCTTTGTTCTCTTCCAGAGGTAGCAACCACCACTGTAGGTGTGCCTTTATCTCCACTGGAATGGGAAAAACGTCCGACAGTTGTCCGGTTTTCCAGCTCCAAGACCTCTTGAGGAAGAATTGAAGTGGACGGATATGAAGTCTTCCTAGAGGGAAGAATTGTTCCAGCGAGGAAAGCGTCCCCAGAAGGCTCAACCATTCCCTCGCTGACGTTTGTTGCTTCTCTAAGAAGAGAGAGATTATCCGCAAACCTTTTGCGGTTCTCTCTTGCGAAGGAAAAACTCGAAAACCCCGAGAATCCATCCGAATCCCCAGATAGACTAGGTCTTGTCTGGGGGTCAGCTGAGACTTCTCGAGGTTCACAAGCAATCCCAACGCCTTGGTCAAATCCAGAGTTAACTTTAGGTCCTCCAAGCACTGTCTCTCCGATCTGGCCCTGATGAGCCAGTCGTCTAAATACATAGAGACATTCACTCCTTTGAGATGAAGAAATCTCGCCACATTCCTCATCAGGCTTGTGAAGACCTGAGGAGCTGTGGACAGGCCGAAACACAAGGCTCTGAACTGAAAGATCCTTCCCCCCGTCATGAAACGGAGGTACTTCTTCGACGAAGGGTGGATCGGGACGTGAAAGTAGGCGTCCTGGAGATCTAGAGACACCATCCAATCTCCTTGTCGTAATGACGCTAGGACTGAAGCAGAAGTCTCCATGGAGAACTTCTCCTTCTGAACAAATTTGTTCAGAGAGCTGACGTCTAGTACTGGTCTCCAGCCTCCCGAGGCTTTCGCCACTAGAAAAAGGCGATTGTAAAACCCCGGGGAGTTTTGATCCAGTACTAGTTCTATCGCTCTCTTGTCCCACATTTGTTCCACCATCGATCGAAGAGTATCCCTCAGCACAGGGTCCTTGTACTTGGCTGATAGTTCCCTTGGTATTGACGTTAGGGGAGGAGTATTCAGGAAAGGGATACGATATCCCTTCCTTATGATATTCAATGAAGACGCGTCTGCGTCTATCAGAGTCCAGGCCTCCACGAATCCCAGGAGCCTGGCACCTACTGGTGCTTGGAAGGAGGAGAAAATGTTTCATTTTCCCTTTTTAAAGGGACGAAAGGCGGACCTACCTCTCTTCTCCGGAGCCTTCCTTCTTGCGGGAGGTCTGGAGGTCGGACCACCTCGAAAGGGCTGCATTGATGTACTAGGTCCTTTCTTTTCAGATACTGAAGCAGGTTTCTTCTTCCTAGCTGACTGCGTCAGAAGATCCTGCGTCGCCTTCTCAGTTAAAGAGTGAGCCACGTCCTTCACTAACTGAGAAGGGAACAAAAAGTCAGAAAGAGGCGCATACAGAAGAGCTGCCCTCTGAGCATGCGAGACTGCCTTTGTTAAGAAGGCGCCATACACCGTCCTTTTCTTTAAAAGACCTGCTCCAAATAATGAAGAGACTTCAAAAGATCCATCCTGTACCGCTTTGTCAATGCAAGACAAAATGCATAACAGGGCTTCCGGTTCGATTCCTTCTGAATCATGAGCTTTCTTGGACATCACCCCAAGGGACCAATCTAAGAAGTTGAAGACTTCCAATACATGGAAGAGTCCCTTGAGTAGATGATCCAGTTCTGAAATACTCCATGTAATTCGAGCAGAATTGAGACTTGGACGCCTTGAAGCGTCAACTAAAGTCGAAAAATCTGCCTCTGTTGTAGAAGGGAGAGCGATACCCATATTCTCCCCCGTCTTGTACCATATGCCTCTTTTCCCAGCTAACCTTGCTGGAGGCATGCAAAAGACTGTCCTGACTAAGTCTTTCTTAGACTTCATCCATGAGTCTAAGGCGTGTAATGCCCGCTTCATCGAGATGGTGGGCTTCATTTTCAGAAAAGACGAGGGCTTCTTCGTCTTCGCACTAGAAAAGAGCGAGCGCGGAGAAGGAGGAGCAGCAGGAGTCAACTCGTCTCCATACTCCTCAAGAAGCAGGGTAGTCAAAACCTTATAGTTGGACAAGCCCTCTCTTCCATGATCGTCATCATCCGAGTTTTCCTCCAACTCGGGATATATCTGAGTCTCCGTTCTCCTTTCTGAACTTTCCTCTTCTGGAGGAGACAAACTCCTGATAGGAGAGGGGCTAAGGGAATGATACTCTTTCCTTTTTCCCGTTTTGAAAGACTTGGAAGGCGTCACAAGCTGCGGCTTCTCTTGAGCTTTAGAAGACGCCTTGTATGACGCTTCCCGATCTCCGAGCGTCCTGGCTGACGTCTCTTGTTGACGTCTTGATGACGCTTCTCGTCTGGAAGACGCTCCGCTCTCTAAAGGCGTCCTACTCGGCGTCACAATATTGAACGGAGCGTCACGTCTAAGATCCGCTTGGAATGACGCTTCACCTCTAAAAGACGTCTTTCGTTTCTCTTGCTTTACAAAACTCTCGTAAGCCCCCGTTCTAGTTCTCGAACTCGAAGCTTCCGCAAGACGTTTAGCAGTTTCACATCTGTCTGACGCTTCTCGTCGAGCAGGTGAGAGAGGACGAGACTTCTTAATTGGAAGCGTCACGTCCTTCCGACGGGGCGCTAAAACTCCCACAAGAGATGACAGTTGTTCCTGAACCGCCATAATTATCTTTCTTGACGCTTCTCCCACGTCTAGTGCATGACGCCTTTCGTCATCACTCGGGGAAGAAGACTGACGGGGTACTTCCGCACAAGCGTCAGGTGACGCTGACGCCACCTTCGCTTTCTTAATCTCAGACGGGGCGTCATCCGAGAAGCGCTCTGGGCTCGAATCTATGTCGTGCTTCATATGACGCTTCAGCGGTCTCGATAAGTTCGACTCCTTCCACCCTCGTTTAGGTGAGGGAGAGGGAGAGGACGAGAAACACTCGCGAAGGACGCTTTTTCTATAGCGCCCTTGAGCCGCCTGCCCATGAAGCAGAAGCTAAAGCTGAAGGGACGTCTGACCGTTGGGGATTCCCCACGACCTCCTTAAGGCTTTCGACTTTCCTTCTCCTCTGGGCATGTGAGCTTGGAAGAGGTCTAGGCCTGGGAGCGTCGCAGGGACGATCAAACGCCCCCTCCACAACACTGATAGAACTCACTTCACTGAAATGTTCACTATCACTAGCCTTACCTTTAGAGTCAGCCATCTTGGACTTCATGTCTCTAATAGTAGCTTTCAGATTGGCGATTTCCGATGCCGAATCCGAAAAAACACTCTGAGAATGAGATCTATAGGGAGAATCTACATCAGTAGGATTAGAATTATCCGTGAAAGGCTCAATAGGCCTTGAACTCACACCTTTCAGTCGTCTAACTCTATCCCTCTCTAACTTCTTCAAATAAGAAGTCAAAGTCTTCCACTCTTCTGCATTCAATCCCTCACATTCCTTACAAGTATTAATAGCAGAACACTGAACCCCCCTACATTTACGGCATACAGTGTGAGGATCAACCGAAGCTTTCGGTATCCTCACCCTGCAGCCTACATTCACACACATTCTCACACTCACATTAGAATCAGACATACTTGAGAAACAAAAATCCCAAAAGAGTTATGTTCCAAAAACAGTCCACAGTAGCGAATGCCAAAACACGATCCAAATACGTCACCAAAAAGCCGAAAAAACGTTGATCAAAGGTTGAAAAATGAATCTAAGTCAGGAGGTAATAACAACAATGTTGATACCACCGGCGACAGAGAAAATATGATAGAAAACGGGGATGGTTCCTAGTCCTGCCGCCCAGGGCAGGCCGGTAGATCACCTGACCTACCTGTAGCGAGTGGCGCGAAATTTGAATTTCTGTCGGGGACGACGGAGTCTTAGCTATGTATATATCTGACAGGTAAGTTGATTGTATGAAAATATTTTTTTCAAAAAATCACAGCGCGCTTAGTTTTCAAGATTAAGAGTTCATTTTTGGCTCCTTTTTTTGTCATTTCCTGAAGTTTAGTATGCAACCATCAAAAATGAAAAAAAATATCATTATCATATATAAATAATGCGATATATGATAGCGCAAAAATGAAATTTCATATATAATTGTATTCAAATCGCGCTGTGCGCAAAACGGTTAAAGTTAACTGAGTTACTTTTTTTGTTGTTGTAATGTACACTAAATTGCAATCATTTTGGTATATAACACATTGTAAAACGATAAAAGCAACACAGAGAAAATATTATCACAAAATAATGCATGAATTCGTAACGCGCGGACGTAAACAAATATTTTTTTTCAAAAATTCACCATAAATCTATAAATATTGTCCTAGAGACTTCCAATTTCTTTCAAAATGAAGACAAATGATTGGATATTACTATACTGTAAGAGTATTAGCTTACAATTGCAGTTTTCGACCATATCTGACGAGTTAAAGTTGACCGAATGTCGAATTTTTTTATATATATATTTTTTATATGCAATTATTTCGGAAATAAGAAAAGCTACAACCTTCAAATATTTTTTGTTTTATTCTACATGAAATTGCGCACATTTTCATATATAAAACTCTATGAAATGGCTAATATGAAACGGAGCAAATATTCCGAGAATGGGACATACGCATTTCGGAGACTTGTGGCGGAGAATCCGCGCGCGGATGAAAGGAAAGATTTTTTTTTTAAATTCACCATAAATCTAAATATTTTGCTAGAGACTTTGAATTTGTTTCAAGATGAAGATAAATGACTGAATATTACTAGACTGTAAGAGTTTTAGCTTACAATTGCGTTTTTCGACCATTTCGGTAGAGTCAAAGTTGACCGAACGTGGTTTTTTTTCTATTTATCGTGATTTATGTGCAAATACGTATTTCAAAAATGAGAAAAGCTACAACCTTCAATTATTTTTGGTTGTATTCTACATGAAATTGCGCACATTTTCATATATAAAACTTTATGAAACGGCAAATTTAAAATGGTGCAAACATTACCACAATCTCACGTATGATTTTTTCGGAAGAGTTACCGCGCGGACGTAAAGAAAGTGTTATTTTTTTCATAAATTCACCATAAATCGAAATATTGTGCTAGAGACTTCCAATTTGTTGCAAAATGAAGGTAAATGCTTGAATATTACTAGAATATAAGCGTTATATCTTACAATTGCGTTTTTCAACCATTTCGGTAGAGTCAAAGTTGACCACAGGTTGAAATTTTGGCAATTATCGTTATTTATATGAAAATATCTCAAAACTGATAAAAGCTACAAACATGGGTTGTTTTTAGTTGTATTGTGTATGAAATTGCGCACATTTCCATATATAAAACTTTATATAACGGCTAATTTTAAAATGGTGCAAACATTACCACAATCGCATGTATGATTTTTTTTCAGAGGAGTTACCGCGCGGACGTAAGGAAAAAGTTTTTTCATAAATTCACCATAAATCGAAATATTGTGCTATAGACTTCCAATTAGTTGCAAAATTAAGGGAAATGATTGAATATTACTAAAATATAAGAGTTTTAGCTTACAATTGCGTTTTTTGACCATTTCGGTAGAGTCAAAGTTGACCGAGGTTGAAATTTTGGCAATTATCTTTATTTATATGAAAATATCTCAAAACTGATAAAAGCTACAATCATGAGTATTTTATTGTTGTATTCTACATAAAAATGCACACATTTTCATATATAATACTTCATGTAACGGCTAATTTACAATGGTACAAAAATTATGTCAAAGTGACGAAATAATTTCTGAGATGTGTCACAGATACTTTTTAGTGCGGCAAGAAAGAAATTCGCGCCTGCGTAACGATTGTAAACAAAACAACACCTTGATCCGTGAACTCCCAGCATCCCCCCAGGCGCGTGATTCAAAAGTTTTAGGCTGGTAAGCCTATAAGTATTTTTCCGCGAATTTAAAAAAAAACTTTTGTAAGTCGACGTAAAATACGTCCAGTCGGCACACGGGAGACAAAAAATGTCGACGTAAAATACGTCCAGTCGGCGTAAGACGGTTAAGGTCTTGCTCACTTGGAAACCAATACGTACTATTAGAAACACTGTAACCAAAAACCATTTCTAGTGTTATCCAGTTTATGAAGGCCTTGTGTTATATTTAAATAAAGAAGACTGGTTATATAAATTCATAAAAAGGTGAGTCAGCTTTGGTTGCTGACCATGAATCAATCCGAGGTAAATCCATTTCTTTGAAGATAAGATTCAGTGGAGGAGAAAGGGAGATGACATTATCTCCTACAAAAATAAAACTCACTATACTATAAAAAGTAATACTCATAATTTTATTGTGCAATTATTGCAATTATATTGTATGCAGTAAATGTATTTTTGTATCTATCAGTAACATTGGGTACAAGGCATTATTCTACCTTTTCACTCTCAGAACTGCATTGCACTGTTGACATGGTTTTGCCTTAAGGCAGGTCCACCAAGAGATATGTTTAACTGTCAGGTTTTCCTGGTTATTCTGGATTACATCTCTCTTATAAGCATTTGGAACCGTTGACCTCAAAGTAGCATACAAAATACCTCATGAAAGAAGTTCCTGAGCCTTAAGAAGAAGAAGAAAAAAAAAACTATTGAGTGAATAAGGAATGAGCTTTATTATAAATGTTGAAGTTATTTTATATCCAATAAAATAAAGGAAAACTAAATGAAATTAAAAAAAGCAATGTCCAAACTGAAGAAATTGATGTCTTTATTTTTCCTCATGCTTTGTACCTTTATTTCAACTTTTTAATGCAGTAATAAAACAATTCATACGATGTATTTGCCATTTTTAATGACCAATGTAAAACAAATTATAATAGGTGTGCAAGATTTTCCACTGATGCATGATTGCAAACATTGTACAGTGGACCCGCCGTATTCGAATTCTCCGGATTCGCGGACTCACACATTCGCGGATTTCTCTCGGGAACGTTTCCCTGTATTATTCGCGGAAAATTCGCGCATTCGCGGTATTTTTCTATGAGAAATATCCGCAAATTCCTGGTTTTTGTTATCAATTTCATCATAAAATGCACTTTTTGTGATAAAACTATTAAAAAAACCAAGTATGAAAATTTTTAGTGGTTTTTCTTAAGTTTTAACTAACAAAATAGGCTGTTTTTAGCGTTTTTATAGGGGTTCCAAACATTCGCGGATTCTAATTATTCGCAGGGGGTCTGGTACGCATCCCCCGCGAATACGGGGGGACCACTGTATTCCTAACTTAACATGAAGCGGTCTTTGTAATCAATGCTCATAATTAGTACTGTTCATACTAACAAGAACAAGAAGGATCATTAAACACATTCATATATTCTCTGTTATAAATGGAAGCACAAAATAATTGGGCAGAAATAAAACCTCCAAATTCAGTACATCAAATAAACTAAAACTTACTAAAAATCTACGGACAGAGAGACCATTGTTTCACCAGCGAAAATAAAAAAATATGATATATTTTATCAAAAATAATTTTTCTGTAGTGTTTACTATGGACATTATGAATTTTTTACATTTCTATTCTAATAAATAAATCATTAATATCCCATACTAAAATTCCTGCATCTTTAACTTGATTGAAACTCCCTTTTCCAACCTTTTTAGACCTTTCCTAAACTCCCACCACCACCAACAAAGTATTAGTTTGGATGCTTACTCCCTGAGTAAACATAAATGGCATTATGTAATTCAATCCCCCTTTGCCTCTTCTTTTCTTCGCCACAAAAAGTTAATCATCCCCCTTTGCCTCTTCTTTTCTTCGCCACAAAAAGTTAATCATAAGTATAAAATTTAGACAATTTCCTTCAGACACCCCCTTATGTCTTGCTAACACCACAGTAATCGCATGGGTAGGTGAGAACATTAATTAGTATAGCAAACAGCTTTTCATTTTTGTATGTGTGGACTGAGTAATTAGGTAGTACGAAAGTTGGGTTGAGAGAGGTGATACATCATGATAATCCACACATATGGCATATATAAAAAAATTTATTTTCTTCCTGAGTACTACTGTTGTTTCATGACAAACCTACTATCTATAATTAGTGTATTTTTCATCAATACCAACATCAGTAGAAAAAAGCATAACCAGAAAGGCAGGGACATTTGACCAAAGCTTTCGTTTCCCAATCATAGATGACGAATCCTTTACTGAACAATGAAATACCAAAAATCAAGGACAAATTGTGAATAAAAAAACCCCAACTGCTTCTGATAAAGCATCCTGGAAAGAGAGACAGACAGGATGACATGCACAACTTGTGTGGGTTTCTGTAAAAACTGGCCATGAATACACTGCACAGCTTAAATTTAAGCCAACTCATCTAAAATGCTACATCATTATTCAAAATCCATGTATCATCTGATACAAACAGCAGTACAAAATTATGATCAGAATCCCTCTAAGTTTTCCCTTAACTGCACTTGCTTTAAGTGTTCCCCCGTATTCACGGGGGATGTGTACCAGACACCCCCGTGAATAGTTAAAACCCGCGAATAGTTAAAACCACCACTAAAAATGCTTATAACTGCCTATCTTGAAAGTTCAGATACCTAATGTATACCATTAATAACATCCTACTTCAAATATACCTAAAATTACGGGAACCCTATTACTGCATAATCTTTGAGGTTATATATTAATATCATTTCAAAGTAATCTTAAACATTTTACCATGAAAAATATATACCTACAGAAAATAAGAGAGAGAGAGAGAGAGAGAGAGAGAGAGAGAGAGAGAGAGAGAGAGAGAGAGAGAGAGAGAGAGAGGTAAAATACTTTCACATATGATTTTTGTAATTACAATTATTATTAATATAATTAATATAATTATTATTATCATTATTATCATCATATGAAAATATTAAAAATCAAACATATTTACCATAAAAATAAAAAATTCCCATCTCAGTAAAATAAAAGAGAGAGAGAGAGAGAGAGACAAGAGAGAGAGAGAGAGAGAGAGAGAGAGAGAGAGAGAGAGGAGAGAGAGAGAGAGAGAGAGACCTGGAGTTTCAAAAGAAAGATGCATGAAGACTGGGATTTCCTTCATTCTTACATAATTCTTTAAATTTATAAACTAAAATCTTACTAATTCACTATAGTATTTTCTTTATTGAAGTGATTGCTCTTTACATTAATATTAATATTTGAAAATTAGTAAATCATTTATCATACAAAAAGCATACATCTCTCTAAGAGAGAGAGAGAGAATTATTAGTTATTATGTGATATCATTTAATCATTACTTTAAACTACCAAATAGAGTATTGATCAATATTTATTTTAAAATTAGTAAATCATTTTTGTACCATAAAAATGTATTTAGGCATGAAAATAACATCAAAATACACTAATTAGTGATTATTTATTGTCAGAAAATCCAGCGAATAGGCGAATTCACCCCATTATAATGGGTAGATATGGTCCAGTGAAAAATCTGCGAATCAGTGAGTCCGCAAATCCGGAGAACGCAAATACGGGGAGCCCACTGTATTTGTACTTTCTTAAGTGCAAGCAAATAAAGGGAGGAAAAATGCTATTCTCATAACCTCTGCTTGCCTATGACAACTCAGTACAGTGGTACCTCGAGATATGAAATTAATCCGTTCCGAGACGGCCTTCGTATCAAGAGTTTTTTCGTATCTTGGAAACACATTTAACATGTAAAATGGCTAATCCATTCCAGCCCTCCAAAAACACCCCAGTAAATTTATATTTCCAGGCCTAAAACACATGTTCTAGGGTTACGAGGACGAAATATGACTCCAAAAAAGGCAAAATACTGTACATACTTGAGTATTATTCAACTGCATATAATGTTCAACCCCATTTTTACTACATATATTAGGACTTTGGCATATGTCCCTTAGCAATAAGCCTAGCCTATGTTAGCGGTTGCTACTGTAGCCTAGTCTATGATTCTGACATCTAAACCTAAGAGCTAAAAGCTTAGAATATGCCAATAAAATGTATAAATAATCAGTATGTACTCATTTCAAATAATTATTAATTAATCATTAACTATAATACACAAACAAAGAAAAAACAAACCTTCCAATCGATTGTTTTACATCTTACGAGTATCGAACGAGCGCCAAGCAATCATTCTTCCTAGCACACAGTAAGCCATAAATTGTCATTAATATCTCTCTTCAACTAATGAAACCACCAAACAGTATAATAACCATTCATTTCTATTCTTTATTCTATCTTTACCTAATGGAGATACCGAGTTACTGACAGCTGTAATGAAACACGTAATACGTAACGTAATAATAAAACAGAAGAAGAATTCTAAAAAATACCTATTTGTTGGCAGACTGAGATTTATATTTTCTGATATCTAATTCACAATTTTTTTTTATTAAATGTATTGCATGTATAATTTCAAATAATTATTAAGTAACCATTAACTATAAAAAAAAAAAAAAAAAAAAAAAAAAAGCTTCCAAACGTCTGTTTACATCCAGCACTTACTAGTATCGAACGATCACCAAGCAATCACTTTTACACAGTGAGCCATAAATTTTCATTATCTCTCTTCAACTACTGAAACTACCAAACAATATGATAACCATTCATTTCTATTCTTTATTCTATCTTTACCTAATGTTTTTTTTTATTAAATGTATTGCATGAATAAGTTTTTCAATTTACAGCAACCTTTTACCAATAGAATACTTAAAAGCACAAGGGGTAGATGCTGACCAATAGGAGAGCAGGACCTTATGGGGTGACTAGCATCAGGAACCAATGGGAGAGCGGGAGGATGGTGGCGAGTTTACTCAGTTGGCGGCGCGGGAGTTTTAAAATTGTTCTTGGTGGTCCGGGGGAATCTCGGAACTTTATAGCAACAACCTTTCGTATCTTGAAAACTTTTCGTATGTAGAGCAGTAAAATTTTTCGTATTGGCTTTCGTAACTTGGATTTTTCGTAAGTTGAGCCTTTCGTATCTCAAGGTACTACTGTACTGTAATGTTCTAGCCCATGGCTCTTCATATGTGAAAGTCTGCATACATACCGAATTACATCAAGATGCAATTTACAGTGACTTGTGGGTGTGTCTATGGTTTGCTGGGGCTTATATTCTTGCATATGCTTCTAACCCATTAAAGTAAGAGTTATGGATAATCAAGATAATTAATCAGATATCATGTCTGACAAGTTTTAATTACTTTCTTATGGTACCACATGTATGAGAGAGAGAGAGAGAGAGAGAGAGAGAGAGAGAGAGAGAGAGAGAGAGAGAGTAAACTACAATTTTATTTCTGCGGAGAACTTTTAAACATCTAATGGTTTCAGGGAGAGTGTAAACAATCTAGCCCTTTCTGAGAGTCAAAACATCTAATGTTTCGTCTATTGTATAAAGAAAAGACTTCCTGATAGCATGTCATATTACTATTTCTGAAAAATCTTTATTAGTTACCAAAATTGTCTGTAGGGTAATTGAGGGAGACTTTCACTGTTATTACATGTGCTTAAACAGTATATTGCATTGTATACAGCAGCCTTTATACTGTGCTGTACATACAAAACAGTAGAGACACTACTATTTTCAAGTCTGGACATTGAGTGGAGCTTTCGTTACATATATTTCAGATCTCCATACAAACTATGCATAACAGGGAAAATTTTGACCATGGATAATGGAAAGAGTAGATCAGTGTAGTCTGTAGCAATAATTATTATGCTGATGAGTTTTTCATTGGTATTAAGTGTGTAAAGTGTTGATTTTTTTTTTAATTTTTTTTTTTTTTTTTTTTTAGAAATTTATTTATAACTAAATTGGGTTTTATAGGTACCTATATATACTTACCAAGTAATTACTTAGCTAATGATTATGTTTGCATGGCATCCAAAATTAAAATATTTGCAGACCAGTGACTGTTGTATAGCATGGGTGGGGGACAGGCTCAGCCTACTACAATGGAGCTTGCGAGCGACAGAACCCAGCGGCATCATTCTAATTATTGCCGCAGTGTCCACAAAAAAACAAGTGGGGAGGAAGATTGGCTCTGTTTTAGTAATTAATTGTTAAGTATATATAAAATCTAATTTTATTATCAAAATACAATTTTTTATAGAAGTTACTTACCAAATAATTACTTGGCTGAATCCCACATTACAAGGATGAATAGACTAATCCAATTCAATGCATTAAGAATATTATTACTTGAACTAGGAGGAGTGGCTAACACTGAATCAGTGCGTATCATTTCCTTAACTGGTAAGAGAGCTACTGCAGGAGATACTGCCTTTGGTGTGCTCATCTTAACCTTTATTGGCACAGCAGTGAATCAGGAGTTGCCTCTACATCACTGGGAGTCTTGTAACAGAGAATATGCCTGATCGCTGACAAAAAGTAATACAATTTTATGCCCTTGCCCTGGGAGCAGTACCATAACAGCAAAACCAGAGAACAAACCTGTCACCATTCAACACACCAATATTAACCCTCTTACGCCGATTGGACGTATTAAACGTCGAGTCAAAATGTCTCCCGTATGCCGATTGGACGTATCATACGTCGGCTCAAAAAAGTTTTTTTAAAAATTCGCGGCAAAATACTTATAGGCCTACCAGCCGAAAACTTTTGTATCACGCGCCTTGGGGGATGCTGGGAGTTCACGGATCAAGGCGTTGTTTGTTTTTACAATCGCTACGCAGGCGCGCAAGCGCGAATTTCTTTCTTATCGCACTAAAAAGTATCAGTGACACATCTCGAAATTATTTATTTCGTCACTTTGACATAATTATTGCACCATTTTAAATTATCCTTTACATGAAGTATTATATATGAAAATGTGCGCAATTTCATGCACAATACAACTAAAAAAATACTCATGATTGTAGCTTTTATCAATTTTGAAATATTTTATATAATAACGATAAGTGCAAAAATTTCAACCTTCGGTCAACTTTGACTCTACAGAAATGGTCGAGAAACGCAATTGTAAGCTAAAATTCTTATATTATAGTAATATTCAATCATTTGCCTTCATTTTGGCAACAAATTGGACGTCTCTAGCACAATATTTCGATTTATGGTGAATTTATGAAAAAACTTTTTTCCTTACGTTCGTGCGATAACTCTTCCAATAAATTTTTTCGTGCGATTGTCCTAATGTTTGCACCTTTTAAAATTTGCCGTTACCATAAAGTTTTATATATGGAAATGTGCGCAATTTCATGCACAATACAACAAAAGACAACCCATGGTTGTAGCTTTTATCAGTTTTGAAATATTTTCATATAAATAACGTTAAAGTGCAAAAATTTCAACTTTCGGTCAGCTTTGACTCTACCGAAATGGTCGAAAAACGCAATTGTAAGCTAAAACTCTTATATTCTAGTAATATTCAATCATTTACCTTCATTTTGCAACGACTTGGAAGTCTCTAGCACAATATTTGATTTATGGTGAATTTATGACAAAAAAAAAAATTACGTTCGCGCGGTAACTCTTCCGAAAAACTCGAATTTTTTTTGTGCGATTGTCGAAATGTTTGCACCATTTAAAATTAGCTGTTTCATAAAGTTTTATATATGAAAAAAAAATGTGCGCAATTTCATGTAGAATACAACTAAAAATGATTGAAGGTTGTAGCTTTTCTCTTTTTTCGAAATATTTGCATATAAATCACGATAAATAGAAAAAAAACCACGTTCGGAATCAAATTTGACTCTACCGAAATAGTTGAAAAACGCAATTGTAAGCTAAAACTCTTACGGCCTAGTAATATTCCGTCATGTTTTCTTCATTTTGAAACAAATTTGAAGTCTCTAAAACAATATTGTGATTTATGGTGAATTTTTGAAAAATATATTTACCTTCACTCCGCGTGCGATTCGCGCCGCAAGTCTCCGAAATACGTACATGGCATTATCCTAATATTTGCTCCTTTTTCATATTAGCCTTTTATAGAGTTTCATATATCAAAATGTGCGCAAATTCATGAAGAATACAATAAAAAATAATTGAAGGTTGTAGCCTTTTCCATCTTCGAAATATGTGCATATGAAAAATATATATATTAAAATTTCGACATTCGGTCAAATTTTAACTCGTCCGAAATGGTCGAAATCTGCAATTCTAATCTAAAACTCTTACAGTACGTAATATCAATCATTTGTCTTAATTTTGAAAACAAATTGGAAGTCTCTAGAACATTATTTAGAATTACGGAGAAAAAATTTTGATATTTTTTTGCGTCTCCGCGCGTTACGAATTCGTACACCATTTTGTGAATATATTTTTCCGGTGTTACTTTTATATTGTTTTACAATGTATTATATATCAAAATGATCGCAATTTAGTGTACAATACAACGCAAAAAAAAGTAACTGGTTAGCTTTGACCGTTTTCTGCACAGCGTGATTTGAATACAATTATGTATGAATTTTTTTTTTTCGCTACCATATATCGCATTATTTACATATGATAATGATATTATTTTTCATTTCTGATGGTTGCATTCTAAACTCAGCAATGACAAAAATAGGAGCCAAAAATGAACTCTTAATCTTCAAAAGTACAGCGCTTGTAATTTTTTGAAAAAAAAATTATTTTTTCCACTTCCGCGCTCACTCCAAACCAGGCCCGGCATACGGGAGACGTTTTGATTTTTAGGGCTCCGGCTTTAAGAGGGTTAAAAACCACTAACCAACCAATGAACTGATGGGGCCTTCAGGTATCAATTACTCCTCAGGCTCCCCAAAAACTCGACATCCTTACAACTAGGAGAAGAGACAGAAGAGAGATTGCGTCTGTCCTATGCCTCTTCCTGCAATACCATGTCAGCACTGCCAACGGACCAAGGGTACTTCAGTTTTCGAATACTGCTGTCCCTATTTCTCTTAGATAATGTGACATGAAGATAGACTTGTGCCTCCAACAAGTCGAGTGAAGGATAGATGAGAGCAATAAGTTATGCTTGAATGAGAGAGAGGTGGCTAAGGCTCTAACTTTGAGCAACGGGAAAGAGTTTTCCTGAATCAAGGAGTGTGCTTTGGATATCAGATCTCTAATGAAGAAAAAAGGGGCATTCTTAGAGGGATTCTTGATAGAACACCATAGATTACTAGAGGGTCCTCTGATATTCTTAGTCCTACTCAGATAATACCTCAGGGCTCTAACCGGGCAAAGGACTCTTTTCTTCTTCGTCCAGGCCCAGGATATCCATTAAGTTCTTGATATGAAAAGAGCAGACTGCATTGCCTGGGAGAATCTGACTCTTGTCTATTGCATGTAGCTCACTCATATGTTTAGCAGTGGCCAGGGCTACTAGGAAAAGGGTTTTCTGCAAAAGGTTCTTGAGGGAAGTGGAAGTGAGGGGCTCGAAAGGAGGGCCCGTAAGCCACTTAAGGACTATCATAAAGATCTTGATTAAGAAAAAGATCCAAATTTCAGTGTTTGAAAACCAAGGAAAGCATAGAGGTCCTGGGTAACCTTTAAATTGGTGGACCGAATGAATGAGGTTCTTAAAAGTCTTCAAGAATATGCAGAAGAAAATCCACAATCTGGGCAATGGTTGTTTCAGAAGATGAGATATGAGGTCTGAGGTGCCATCTAGGAAACACTGCCCACCTTGACTGGTATGTTGCAAGTAGACTAGCATCTGCACTTTGCAATAGCCTCTGCAGCTACTTTTGAAAATGGTTATCCGAGTAACCAGTCTTTGGGGGAACAGCCTCAGGATCTACCAGAGGACATAGAGGTCCAGGAACCATTCATTAGTGGGCCAGAATGGAGTGATAAGTGCCACAGAAACATTGCAGTAAGATGCAAAATTGTTTAGGATTTGCCTGCCAAGCTGAAGGGAGGGAAGGCATAGAGATCCCGGCCCGACCAGTCTAATAGCATGGCGTCCATCGCCCAAGCCAGGGGATTCATGGCTGGAGAGCAGAAGAGTTGTTCCTTGATACGACAAACAAGTCCATGTATGGTCTGCCCAAAAATCTCCAAAGGTAGGTGCAAACTCTGTTGTGAAGGGTTCATTCCATGGGAAGGACTTGTCTCTGATGGCTGATTTCATCCACCAGGACATTTAATTTCCCTTGAATAAAGTGGGCGACAAGTGTCACTCATTTCTTATGGGCCCACAGAAGAGATTTTTTCCCAGACTGGCAGAGGGAAAAAGAATGCATGCCCCAGTTTCTTGATATAACAGAGCCGTGGTGTTGTTCGCATGAACAACCACCGTCCTGTTGTGAACCGACGAAGAGAAATGGAGGAGGCCCAGATGAATGGCCTTCAATTCCTTGACACTGATGTGATTTGTCTCTTCTGGAGACCAAATCCCAAAAACTTCTTGCTCCCTAGGAAGCATCCCCAGTCTAGATCCGAGGTGTCCAAGTAGAAGTCCAGATCGGGGTTGGAGGGAAGAAGGGATCGCCCCAGTGAAGGGAAAATCCTCCATCTGGAGAGAGAGAGAGAGAGAGAGCCGACGAGAGAGAGAGACGAAGAGGAGAGAGAGAGAGAGAATGGGGGGGGGGGGGGGGGGGGGGGGGGAGAACTTGCGGACTGCCTGAACGCAGTTTGCGACTCTCCTGGGGGACAGAAAAGTCTGAGAGTTGAGAATCATCCCCAAATAAAAAATCTCCTGTGTTGGAACCAGCTGGGACTTCTGGAGATTTAGAAGAATTCCTAATTCTTTAGAGTTGTAGGGTGTTTGAAGATCCTTCGTGTACTTTTCCTTTGAAGGAGAATGAAGAAGCCACTCATCTAGATAAAGACTGATGTTGATGCCTACTAGATGGAGCCATTTGGTGAGAGGAGAGAGGACTCGAGAGAATACTTGAGGGGCCATGGAGAGGCTGAAGCATAGGGACCAAAACTGAAAAACTTTTCCTTGGAAGACAAACCTGAGGTACTTCTTGGAAGTTGGATGAATGGGGATATGAAAATATGCATCTTGCATATCCAGTGATCATCCAATCGCCCGGATGAATGGAGGCCACGACTGACTGGCTCGTCTCCATCTTGAACTTGGTCTTTTCCACAAAGTGATTGAGGGCGCTTATGTCTAGTACCTGTCTCCAGCCCCCGGATGCTTGGGAGCTATGAACAGGAATGAATGTCTTCTACTTCCTCTATGGCATTCTTCAGAAAGGATACTTCATTTGAAAGAGCCAAATGCCTCTCTGAGCTTCTTGAGTGTGTCGTCATGGTGATGGGAGAGGAGACTAAAGGAGTGGTCTCTGAAAACAGGATACAGTAGGCCTCCTTTAATACTCTGATGATCCGTGGCTCTGCTCCCCTGCATCCCACTTCTCAAAGAATGAGAGAAGTCTGGCTCCCAGTAGGCCATGAAGGACTTCTGGCTCACTTCTTAGACTGGAGCTTGGAAGAGGACCACTTCTTGGAGGATTCTGACTGAAAGCGCAAGTTGGAGCGAGGTCTAGACTGAGAATGAGGTCTCCTCCCACTAAAGGAGTGTTGCTGAAGTGGAGATGAACTTCTGGCAATAGGGTGCAGTCAAAGAAGTCTTGGAGCATTGCGATGACTGTGTCGGCAGATCCCGGGTAGATTTCTTCTACACATCCAAAGCAATCTGTTGTACTATCGGCTTGGAAAAAGATGTGATGAGTCCAGAGGTGAGAAAAGCAAAGCAGATTTCTGTGATGACATAACTACTTGTGAAGCGAATGAACACAAAGGTTCTCTCTTCTTCAGCACTCCAAAATCAAAGATCAACAAGAGTTAAGAAGAGCCATCTTGAATGGCTTTATCAGTGCACAAAAGTATGCCCAACAGGTCTGCTGTAACAAGATCATCTAATCCTTTTATGTGTTCAATTTTCTTAGCGAAAGTTCCCACCATCCAGTCTAAGAAACCGAACACTCCAAAAACCTTGTAGAAATTCTTGATGAACGTGTCCAGTTCCACTGATGAGAAGACGACTTTGACCAATGCGAAGAGTCGACGAGGCCTGAGAAGTCCCCTTGGGAGGAGGCAGCCACCAAGGGAGGGGGGCTTCTCCTGTTGCATAAGCCCAATAACTTCTATTGATCAAATGAGTGGGAGGGTGTGCAAATGTAGCCTTCCCTTGCTCTCTCTTCATCAAGAACCCTCGTTTCATCAAGAGCCATTCTGTGATCACCTTCAAAGCTTTCCTAGATAAGGAAGAAAGTACCATCTTGGGAAGGAGAAATTGATCAACCTGATTATTAGACATAAGGAAGGTGGAGGCAAGGGACAAAGGGACAATAATTCTCTAGGAGAAAGCAAAGAAGAGACTTGTAGGATGAATGTTGCACAGGGTCTTGCTCTGCATCCTCTTCATCTTTTGAAAAAACAGGAGATACGTCATGAACAGTCTTGGTGGGAGGCGCTTTCCTGATATAATGCAAGATCTCCATGAGTTGATCCTTGAATGGAGCGAGAGTAGGGTCGTCCAATTCCGAAGCATGAACTTGTTGCTGAGGTTGAGTACAGAATCTGGAAGATGGCACTGGGAGTTGCAAGTCTGCAGTAAGCACAGGTGCATGATGAATGGGAGTGAGAGCAGGAAGCATGGGAGCCAATGGTGGGAGCGTGGGAGCCAATAGTGGGAGCCCAGGATGGGAATGCGGCCCAAACTGGACTTTCAAGTGCAGGAGCCTCCCAAAGAGACAGGTGCTCAGGCAACAAGTGTTTAGAATGGTGCTTCTGGCACTTAGAATCCTTGGGAAAAACAGGCACAAGTAAAGGCCATAGAAGTGTATGCAACTGAACAGGCAAAAACTGAGGGATCTACCCTATTGCTGCATAAAGGAAGTGCATCGTCCGAGTTGTACCTATGC
>NC_087205.1:71697789-71748663 GCF_015104395.2 Macrobrachium nipponense
GCATAGGTACAAGACTCAGACGATGGCACCTTCCTTTATGTCAGGCATATAGGGTGAATTTCCCTCAGTTTTTTGCCTTGTTCAGTCTTGCATACACTTCTATGGCCTTTACTTGTGCCTGTTTTTGCCCAAGGATTCTAGTGCCAGCACCATTCTAAACACTTGTTGCCTGAGCACCTGTCTCTTTGGGAGGCTCCTGCACTTGAAAGTCCAGTTTGGGCCGCATTCCCATCCTGGGCTCCCACTATTGGCTCCCATGCTCCCACCATTGGCTCCCATGCTTCCTGCTCTCACTCCCATTCATCATGCACCTGTGCTTACTGCAGACTTGCAACTCCCAGTGCCATCTTCCAGATTCTGTACTCAACCTCAGCAACAAGTTCATGCTTCGGAATTGGACGACCCTACTCTCGGCTCCATTCAAGGATCAACTCATGGAGATCTTGCATTATATCAGGAAAGCGCCTCCCACCAAGACTGTTCATGACGTATCTCCTGTTTTTTCAAAAGATGAAGAGGATGCAGAGCAAGACCCTGTGCAACATTCATCCTACAAGTCTCTTCTTTGCTTTCTCCTAGAGAATTATTGTCCCTTTGTCCCTTGCCTCCACCTTCCTTATGTCTAATAATCAGGTTGATCAATTTCTCTTTCCCAAGATGGTACTTTCTTCCTTATCTAGGAAAGCTTTGAAGGTGATCACAGAATGGCTCTTGATGAAACGAGGGTTCTTGATGAAGAGAGAGCAAGGGAAGGCTACATTTGCACACCCTCCCACTCATTTGATCAATAGAAGTTTATTGGGCTTATGCAACAGGAGAAGCCCCCTCCCTGGGTGGCTGCCTCCTCCCAAGGGATCTTCTCAGGCCTCGTCGACTCTTTCGCAGTTGGTCAAAGTCGTCTTCTCATCAGTGGAACTGGACACGTTCATCAGAATTTCTACAAGGTTTTTGAGTGTTCGGTTTTCTTAGACTGGATGGTGGGAACTTTCGCTAAGAAAATTGAACACATAAAAGGATTAGATGATCTTGTTACAGCAGACCTGTTGGGCATACTTTTGTGCACTGATAAAGCCATTCAAGATGGCTCTTCTTAACTCTTGTTGATCTTTGATTTTGGAGTGCTGAAGAAGAGAGAACCTTTGTGTTCATTCGCTTCACAAGTAGTTATGTCATCACAGAAATCTGCCTTGCTTTTCTCACCTCTGGACTCATCACATCTTTTTCCAAGCCGATAGTACAACAGATTGCTTTGGATGTGTAGAAGAAATCTACCCGGGATCTGCCGACACAGTCATCGCAATGCTCCAAGACTTCTTTGACTGCACCCTATTGCAGAAGTTCATCTCCACTTCATCAGCACACTCCTTTAGTGGGAGGAGACCTCATTCTCAGTCTAGACCTCGCTCCAACTTGCGCTTTCAGTCAGAATCCTCCAAGAAGTGGTCCTCTTCCAAGCTCCAGTCTAAGAAGTAAGCCAGAAGTCCTTCATGACCTACTGGGAGCCAGACTTCTCTCATTCTTTGAGAAGTGGGATGCAGGGGAGCAGAGCCACGGATCATCAGAGTATTAAAGGAGGCCTACTGTATCCCGTTTTCAGAGACCACTCCTTTAGTCTCCTCTCCCATCACCATGACGACATACTCAAGAAGCTCAGAGAGGCATTTGGCTCTTTCAAATGAAGTAATCCTTTCTGAAGAATGCCTAGAGGAAGTAGAAGACATTCATTCCTGTTCATAGCTCCCAAGCATCCAGGGCTGGAGACAGGTACTACATAAGCGCCCATCAATCACTTTGTGGAAAAGACCAAGTTCAAAGATGGAGACGAGCCAGTTAGTCGTGGCCTCCTTCATTCGGGGCGCGATTGGATGATCACTGGATATGCAAGATGCATATTTTCATATCCCCATTCATCCAACTTCCAAGAAGTACCTCAGGTTTGTCTTCGGTCCCTATGCTTCAGCCTCTCCATGGCCCCTCAAGTATTCTCTCGATCCTCTCTCCTCTCACCAATGGCTCCATCTAGTAGGGCATCAAACATCAGTCTTTATCTAGATGAGTGGCTTCTTCATTCTCCTTCAGAGGAAAAGTACACGAAGGATCTTCAAACACCCTACACTCTAAAGAATTAGGAATTCTTCTAAATCTCCAGAAGTCCCAGCTGGTTCCAACACGAGATTTTTTATTTGGGGATGATTCTCAACTCTCAGGCTTTTCTGTCCCCCAGGAGTCGCAAACTGCGTTCAGGCAGTCCGCAGGTCCCCCCCCATTCTCTCTCTCTCTCTCTCTCTCTCTCTCTCTCTCTCTCTCTCTCCAGATGGAGGATTTTCCCTTCACTGGGGCGATCCCTTCTTCCCTCCCAACCCCGATCTGGACTTCTACTTGGACACCTCGGATCTAGACTGGATGCTTTCTAGGAGCAAGAAGTTTTTGGGATTTGGTCTCCGAAGAGACATACCATCAGTGTCAAGGAATTGAAGGCCATTCTCTAGGCCTCCTCCATTTCTCTTCGTCGTTCACAACAGGACGGTGGTTGTTCATGCGAACAACACCACGGCTCTGTTATATCAAGAAACAGTGGGGCATGCATTCTTTTTCCCTCTGCCAGTCTGGGAAAAAATCTCTTCTGTGGGCCCATAAGAAATGAGTGACACTTGTCGCCCACTTTATTCAAGGGAAATTAAATGTCCTGGTGGATGAAATCAGCCATCAGAGACAAGTCCTTCCCATGGAATGAACCCTTCACAACAGAGTTTTGCACCTACCTTTGGAGATTTTTGGGCAGACCATACATGGACTTGTTGTCGTATCAAGGAACAACTCTTCTGCTCTCCAGCCATGAATCCCCTGGCTTGGGCGATGGACGCCATGCTATTAGACTGGTCGGGCCGGGATCTCTATGCCTTCCCTCCCTTCAGCTTGGCAGGCAAATCCTAAACAATTTTGCATCTTACTGCAATGTTTCTGTGGCACTTATCACTCCATTCTGGCCCACTAATGAATGGTTCCTGGACCTCTATGTCCTCTGGTAGATCCTGAGGCTGTTCCCCCAAAGACTGTGGTTACTCGGATAACCATTTTCAAAAGTAGCTGCAGAGGCTATTGCAAAGTGCAGATGCCAGTCTACTTGCAACATACCAGTCAAGGTGGGCAGTGTTTCCTAGATGGCACCTCAGACCTCATATCTCATCTTCTGAAACAACCATTGCCCAGATTGTGGATTTTCTTCTGCATATTCTTGAAGACTTTTAAGAACCTATCATCGTCCACCATTAAAGGTTACCGGACCATGCTTTCCTTGGTTTTCAAACACTGAAATTTGGATCTTTTTCTTAATCAAGATCTTTATAATAGTCCTTAAGTGGCTTACGGGCCCTCCTTTCGAGCCCCTCACTTCCACTTCCCTCAAGAACCTTTTGCAGAAAACCCTTTTCCTAGTAGCCCTGGCCACTGCTAAACATATGAGTGAGCTACATGCAATAGACAAGAGTCAGATTCTCCCAGGCAATGCAGTCTGCTCTTTTCATATCAAGAACTTAATGGATATCCTGGGCCTGGACGAAGAAGAAAAGAGTCCTTTGCCCGGTTAGAGCCCTGAGGTATTATCTGAGTAGGACTAAGAATATCAGAGGACCCTCTAGTAATCTATGATGTTCTATCAAGAATCCCTCTAAGAATGCCCCTTTTTTCTTCATTAGAGATCTGATATCCAAAGCACAAACCTTGATTCGGGAAAACTCTTTCCCGTTGCTCAAAGTTAGAGCCTTAGCCACCTCTCTCTCATTCAAGCATAACTTATTGCTCTCATCTATCCTTCACTCGACTTGTTGGAGGCACAGGTCTATCTTCATGTCACATTATCTAAGAGAAATAGGGACAGCAGTATTCGAAAACTGAAGTACCCTTGGTCCGTTGGCAGTGCTGACATGGTATTGCAGGAAGAGGCATAGGACAGACGCAATCTCTCTTCTGTCTCTTCTCCTAGTTGTAAGGATGTCGAGTTTTTGGGGAGCCTGAGGAGTAATTGATACCTGAAGGCCCCATCAGTTAATTGGTTGGTTAGTGGTTTTTAATATTGGTGTGTTGAATGGTGACAGGTTTGTTCTCTGGTTTTGCTGTTATGGTACTGCTCCCAGGGCAAGGGCATAAAATTGTATTACTTTTTGTCAGCGATCAGGCATATTCTCTGTTACAAGACTCCCAGTGATGTAGAGGCAACTCCTGATTCACTGCTGTGCCAATAAAGGTTAAGATGAGCACACCAAAGGCAGTATCTCCTGCAGTAGCTCTCTTACCAGTTAAGGAAATGATACGCACTGATTCAGTGTTAGCCACTCCTCCTAGTTCAAGTAATAATATTCTTAATGCATTGAATTGGATTAGTCTATTCATCCTTGTAATGTGGGATTCAGCCAAGTAATTATTTGGTAAGTAACTTCTATAAAAAATTGTATTTTGATAATAAAATTAGATTTTATATATACTTAACAATTAATTACTAAAACAGAGCCAATCTTCCTCCCCACTTGTTTTTTTGTGGACACTGCGGCAATAATTAGAATGATGCCGCTGGGTTCTGTCGCTCGCAAGCTCCCATTGTAGTAGGCTGAGCCTGTCACCCATGCTATACAACAGTCACTGGTCTGCAAATATTTTAATTTTGGATGCCATGCAAACATAATCATTAGCTAAGTAATTACTTGGTAAGTATATATAGGTACCTATAAAACCCAATTTAGTTATAAATACGTTTCTAAAAAAAAAAAAAAAAATTCTAACCACTTTACACACTTAATACCAATGAAAACTCATCAGCATAATAATTATTGCTACAGACTACACTGATCTACTCTTTCCATTATCCATGGTCAAAATTTTCCCTGTTATGCATAGTTTGTATGGAGATCTGAAAGTATATGTAACGAAAGCTCCACTCATGTGCCTTCCAGACTTGAAAATAGTATGCTCTCTACTGTTTTGTATGTACAGCACAGTATAAAGGCTGCTGTATACAATGCAATATACTGTTTAAGCGCATGTAATAACAGTGAAAGTCTCCCTCAATTACCCTACAGACAATTTTGGTAACTAATAAAGATTTTTCAGAAATAGTAATATGACATGCTATCAGGAAGTCTTTTCTTTATACAATAGACTGAAACTATTAGATGTTGTACACTCTCAGAAGCTAGATGTTTACACTCTCCCTGAAACCATTAGATGTTTAAAATTTCTCGCAGAAATGAGTTTACTCTCTCTCTCTCTCTCTCTCTCTCTCTCTCTCTCTCTCTCTCTCTCTCTTCCTCTCCTCTCTCTCTCTCTCCTCCTGCTCTCTCCCTCTCTCTCTCTCTCTCTCTCTCTCTCATACATGGTGGTACCATTAGAAAGTAATTAAACTTGTCAGACATGATATCTGATTAATTATCTTGATTATCCATAACTCTTACTTTAATGGGTTTAGAAGCATATGCAAGAATATAAGCCCAGCACAAACCATAGACACACCCACAAGTCACTGTAAATTGCATCTTGATGTAATTCGGTATGTATGCAGACTTTCACATATGAAGAGCCATGGGCTAGAACATTACAGTACAGTAGTACCTCGAGATACGAAAGGCTCAACTTACGAAAAATCCAAGTTACGAAAGCCAATACGAAAAATTTTACTGCTCTACATACGAAAAGTTTTCAAGATACGAAAGGTTGTTGCTATAAAGTCCCGAGATTCCCCCGGACCACCGAGAGCAATTTTAAAACTCCCGCGCCGCCAACTGAGTAAACTCGCCACCATCCTCCCGCTCTCCCATTGGTTCCTGATGCTAGTCACCCCATAAGGTCCTGCTCTCCTATTGGTCAGCATCTAACCCTTGTGCTTTAAGTATTCTATTGTAAAAAAAGGTTGCTGTAAATTGAAAAACTTATTCATGCAATGCATTTAATAAAAAAAAACATTAGGTAAGATAGAATAAAGAATAGAAATGAATGTTATCATACTGTTTGTAGTTTCAGTAGTTGAAGAGAGATAATGAAAATTTATGGCTTACTTTGTAAAAGTGATTGCTTGGCGATCGTTCGATACTAGTAAGTGTGGATGTAAACAGACGTTTGGAAGCTCTCTCTCTTTTTTTTTTTTTAATGGTTACTTAATAATTATTTGAAATGAGTACATGCAATACATTCAATAAAAAAAATTGTGAATTAGATATCAGAAAATATAAAATAAATCAGTCTGCCAACAAATAGGTATTTTTTAGAATTCTTCTTCTGTTTTATTATTACGTTACGTATTACGTGTTTCATTACAGCTGTCAGTAACTCAGTATCTCCATTAGGTAAAGATAGAATAAAGAATAGAAATGAATGGTTACCTATTATACTGTTTTGGTGGTTTCATTAGTTGAAGAGATATAGTTAATGACAATTTATGGCTTACTGTGTGCTAGGAAAATGATTGCTTGGCGCTCGTTCGATACTCGTAAGAATGTAAAACAATCGATTGGAAGTTGTTTCTTTTGTTTTGTGTATAGTTAATGATTAATTAATAATTATTTGAAATAAAATACATACTGATTATTTATACATTTTATTGGCATATTCTAAGCTTTTAGCTCTTAGGTTTAGATGTCAGAATCATAGACTAGGCTACAGTAGCAACCGCTAACATAGGCTAGGCTTATTGCTAAGGGACATATGCCAAAGTCCTAATATATGTATGTAAAAAAAGGGGTTGAACATTATGCAGTTGAATAATACTCAAGTATGTACAGTATTTTGGCCTTTTTGGAGTCATATTTCTTCCGTCGTAACCCTAGAACATGTGTAGGCCTGGAAATATAATTTACTGGGGTGTTTTTGGAGGGCTTGGAATGGATTAGCCATTTTACATGTTAAATGTGTTCCAAGATACGAAAAACTCTTGATACGAAGGCCGTCTCGGAACGGATTAATTTCATATCTCGAGGTACCAATGTACTGAGTTGTCATAGGCAAACAGAGGTTATGAGAATAGCATTTTTCCTCCCTTTATTTGCTTGCACTTAAGAAAGTACAAATACAGTGGGCTCCCCGTATTCGCGTTCTCCGGATTTGCGGACTCACTGATTCGCAGATTTTTCACTGGACCATATCTACCCATTATAATGGGGTGAATTCGCCTATTCGCTGGATTTTCTGATAATAATAATCACTAATTAGTGTATTTTGATGTGTTTATTTTCATGCCTAAATACATTTTTTTTTTTTATGGTACAAAAATGATTTACTAATTTTAAAATAATATTGATCAATACTCTATTAGTAAGTTTAATTTAATAGATTAAATGATATCACATAATAACTAATAATTCTCTCTCTCTCTCTTAGAGAGATGTATGCTTTTTGTATGATAAATGGATTTACTAATTTTCAAATAATATTAATGTAAAGAGCAATCACTTCAATAAAGAAAATACTATAGTGAATTAGTAAGATTTTAGTTTATAAATTTAAAGAATTATGTAATGAATTGAAGGAAATCCCGTCTTCATGCATCTTTCTTTCGAACTCCAGGTCTCTCTCTCTCTCTCTCTCTCTCTCTCTCTCTCTCTCTCTCTCTCTTTTACTGAGATGGGAGATTTTTATGGTAGAATATGTTTATTAATATTTTCATATGATGATAATAATGATAATAATATAATATTATAATTAATAAAATTGTAATTACAAAAATCATATGTGAAAGTATTTTTACCTCTCTCTCTCTCTCCTCTCTCTCTCTCCTCTCTCTTCCCTCTTCTCTCTCTCTCTCCTCTTATTTTCTGGTAGGTATATATTTTTCATGGTAAAATGTTTAAGATTACTTTGAAATGATATTAATAATATAACCTCAAAGATTAATGCAGTAATAGGTTAGTAATTTTAGGTATATTTGAAGTAGGATGTTATTAATGGTATACATTAGGTATCTGAACTTTCAAGATAGGCAGTTTATTAAGCATTTTTGTAGTGGTGTGGTTTTTTAACTATTCGCGGGTTTTAACTATTCACGGGGGTGTCTGGTACACATCCCCGTGAATACGGGGGTAACACTTAAAGCAGTGCAGTTAAGGGAAAACTTAGAGGGATTCTGATCATAATTTTGTACTGCTGTTTGTATCAGATGATACATGGATTTTGAATAATGATGTAGCATTTTAGATGAGTTGGCTTAAATTTAAGCTGTGCAGTGTATTCATGGCCAGTTTTTACAGAAACCCACACAAGTTGTGCATGTCATCCTGTCTGTCTCTCTTTCCAGGATGCTTTATCAGAAGCAGTTTGGTTTTTTTTATTCACAATTTGTCCTTGATTTTTGGTATTTCATTGTTCAGTAAAGGATTCGTCATCTATGATTGGGAAACGAAAGCTTTGGTCAAATGTCCCTGCCTTTCTGGTTATGCTTTTTTCTACTGATGTTGGTATTGATGAAAAATACACTAATTATAGATAGTAGGTTTGTCATGAAACAACAGTAGTACTCGGGAAGAAAATAAATTTTTTTATATATGCCATATGTGTGGATTATCATGATGTATCACCTCTCTCAACCCAACTTTTGTACTACCTAATTACTCAGTCCACACATACAAAAATGAAAAGCTGTTTGCTATACTAATTAATGTTCTCACCTACCCATGCGATTACTGTGGTGTTAGCAAGACATAAGGGGGTGTCTGAAGGAAATTGTCTAAATTTTATACTTATGATTAACTTTTTGTGGCAAAGAAAAGAAGAGGCAAAGGGGGATTGAATTACATAATGCCATTTATGTTTACTCAGGGAGTAAGCATACAAACTAATACTTTGTTGGTGGTGGTGGGAGTTTAGGAAAGGTCTAAAAAGGTTGGAAAAGGGAGTTTCAATCAAGTTAAAGATGCAGGAATTTTAGTATGGGATATTAATGATTTATTTATTAGAATAGAATGTAAAAATATAATTATATGTCCATAGTAAACCACTACAGCAATTGATTTTTGATAAAATTATATATCGTATTTTTTTTTTATTTCGCTGGTGAACAATGGTCTCTCTGTCCGTTGATTTTTAGTAAGTTTTAGTTTATTTGATGTACTGAATTTGGAGGTTATATTTCTGCCCAATTATTTTGTGCTTCCATTTATAACAGAGAATATATGAATGTGTTTAATGATCCTTCTTGTTCTTGTTAGTATGAACAGTACTAATTATGAGCATTGATTACAAAGACCGCTTCATGTTAAGTTAGGAATACAGTGTTCCCCCCGTATTCGCGGGGGATGCGTACCAGACCCCCTGTGAATAGTTAGAATCCGCGAATGTTTGGAACCCCTATAAAAACGCTAAAAACAGCCTATTTTGTTAGTTAAAACTTAAGAAAAACCACTAAAAATTTTCATACTTGGTTTTTTTCTTTTTTTAATAGTTTTATCACAAAAAGTGCATTTTATGATGAAATTGATAACAAAAACACCAGGAATTTGTGGATATTTCTCATAAAAGAAAAATACCGCGAATGTGCGAATTTTCCGCGAATAATACGGGAATGTTCCCGAGAGAAATCCGCGAATGTGTGAGTCCGCGAATCCGAGAATGCGAATACGGGGGTGGGTCCACTACAATGTTTGCAATCATGCATCAGTGAAAATCTTGCACACCTATTTATAATTTTGTTTTTTACATTGTCATTAAAAATGGTAAATACATCGTATGAATTGTTTTATTACTGCATTAAAAAGTTGAAATAAAGGTACAAAGGATGAGGAAAAAGAAAGACATCAATTTCTTCAGTTTGGACATTGCTTTTTTTAATTTCATTTAGTTTTCCTTTATTTTATTGGATATAAAATAACTTCAACATTTATAATAAAGCTCATTCCTTATTCACTCAATAGTTTTTTTTTCTTCTTCTTCTTAAGGCTCAGGAACTTCTTTCATGAGGTATTTTGTATGCTACTTTGAGTTCAACGGTTCCAAATGCTTATAAGAGAGATGTAATCCAGAATAACCAGGAAAACCTGACAGTTAAACATATCTCTTGGTGGACCTGCCTTAAGGCAAAACCATGTCAACAGTGCAATGCAGTTCTGAGAGTGAAAAGGTAGAATAATGCCTTGTACCCAATGTTACTGATAGATACAAAAATACATTTACTGCATACAATATAATTGCAATAATTGCACAATAAAATTATGAGTATTACTTTTTATAGTATAGTGAGTTTTATTTTTGTAGGAGATAATGTCATCTCCCTTTCTCCTCCACTGAATCTTATCTTCAAAGAAATGGATTTACCTCGGATTGATTCATGGTCAGCAACCAAAGCTGACTCACCTTTTTATGAATTTATATAACCAGTCTTCTTTATTTAAATATAACACAAGGCCTTCATAAACTGGATAACACTAGAAATGGTTTTTGGTTACAGTGTTTCTAATAGTACGTATTGGTTTCCAAGTGCACAAGACCTTCTTAACCCTCTTATGCCGACTGGACGTATTTTACGTCGACATTTTTTGTCTCCCGTGTGCCGACTGGACGTATTTTATGTCGACTTACAAAAGTTTTTTTTTAAATTCGTGGAAAAATACTTATAGGCTTACCAGCCTAAAACTTTTGAATCATGCACCTTGGGGGATGCTGGGAGTTCACGGATCAAGGTGTTGTTTTGTTTACAATCGTTACGCAGGCGCGCAAGCGCGAATTTCTTTCTTGCCGCACTAAAAAGTATCTGTGACACATCTCAGAAATTATTTCGTCACTTTGCCATAATTTTTGTACCATTGTAAATTAGCCGTTACATGAAGTATTATATATGAAAATGTGTGCATTTTTATGTAGAATACAATAATAAAAATACTCATTGCATTATTGTAGCTTTTATCAGTTTTGAGATATTTTCATATAAATAAAGATAATTGCCAAAATTTCAACCTTCGGTCAACTTTGACTCTACCGAAATGGTCAAAAAACGCAATTGTAAGCTAAAACTCTTATATTTTAGTAATATTCAATCATTTCCCTTAATTTTGCAACTAATTGGAAGTCTATAGCACAATATTTCTATTTATGGTGAATTTATGAAAAAACTTTTTCCTTACGTCCGCGCGGTAACTCTTCTGAAAAAAATCATACATGCGATTGTGGTAATGTTTGCACCATTTTAAAATTAGCCGTTATATCTTCTTCTTCTTCTTCTTCCCAGCTTTTTCCCATTTTTATATGGGGTCGCCGTTTCGGATGAGCCGTTTCCATCTATTTCTATCTTGCGCTTCTGCCTCATCAATTCCCTTCTCATGTAAATCTCCTCTCACACAGTCCTTCCATCTCTTTCTTGGTCTCCCTCTCTTTCTTCTTCCTTGCACCTCCACTCCCATAGTATGTCTCCCAGCGTGGTCCTCATCTCTCCTCAACAGGTGTCCATACCATCTCAGCCTCCCCTCCTGCACTTTCTTTGATACTTCCACCACCTTAGTTGACCCCATTATGTAGTCATTTCTGATCCTATCCACTCTTGTTACCCCAGACATCCACCTAAGCATTCTCATTTCTGCCACATCCATCTTCTTCTGCTCTGCTTTTCTCATGCTTGCTGTTTCCGTACCATACAGCATTGCTGTTCTTACCACCGTCTTGTGAAATTTTCCTTTTACTAAGTAAGCGGCACTCTTTTGGCAATCTTTTTGTCACAAAGAACTCCCGAGGCCGCTCTCCAGTTGTTCCAGCCTGCCTGTACCCGATGTTTTACTTCTTCTTCCATACTTCCTCCAGCGTTAACAAAAGATCCCAAATACTTAAACTTATCAACTCTCCTTATTTGCTCTCCACCAAGCTGAATACTTTCTCTATCATCCCCCTCAGTGGTGGTACACATATTCTGTCTTGGATCTACTTATTCTCATTCCTCTGTCCTCCAGTACTTGTCTCCATCTTTCCAATTTCACTTCCAGATCTTCCCTGCTCTCTGCACACAGAACAATATCATCCGCATACAATATGTTCCATGGTACTGTCTCCCTTACTTCCTCTATATAACAAGCCATCACTATGTTAAAGATAAATGGGCTCAGAGCGACCCCTGGTGTAATCCTACTCTCACCTCAAAACCTTCTGTCTCCCCAACACTGCTCCTCACTCTGGTAAATACATTCCGGTACATCTCTTGTATCAATCGCACATACTTCTCTGGCACCATCTTCTCCCTCAGGCTCCTCCATACCTCTTGTCTCGGGACTCTGTCATAAGCCTTTTCAAGGTCAATGAATACCATATGTAGGTCCCTTTGGTCTTTCCCGAATTTCTCCATTATTTGCCTCAGACAAAATATACCATCTGTTGTTCCCCTTCCCTTCATAAATCCCATCTGCTCTTTACCTATTTGTACTTCTTCTTCTCAGTCTAGCATCTCTTATCCTTTCCAGTATCTTCAAAGTGTGGGACATCAATTTAATGCCCCTATAATTACCACACTCTTGGACATCGCCTTTCCTTTAAAAATTGGGATCAATATACTCCCACGCCACTCATTTGGTATCTTTACCTGTTCAAGGATCTTTATCATAAGATCGTACAGTATATCCACTCCTTCATCTCCTAATGCTTTCCATGCCTCCACCGGGATCATGTCTGGTCCGGTTTGCCTTCCCATTCTTTCATCTTCTTTCAGTGCATTTAGTACCTCTTGCCCTAGAAAACCTCATTACCATGCCAATGTTCACTTGCCCATCCTCTCTTATTAGTCTATTATTTTCTTCATTTAACAACTGTTCGAAATATTCTTTCCATCTCTTCACAATGTCTTCCTCCTTTCTAAGCACTACACCCTCTTGATTCTTTATTTGTTTGATGTGTGTTATATCTTTGGTGCTCTTATTTCTAGCCTTTGATAGCTTCATCATCTTCTTTAATCCTTCCTTTGTCCCCAGCTCATTATCACATCATCATACGACTTTGCTTTAGCTTGGGCTACCACCTTTTTCACCACCTTGTTTTTCTCTCTGTACCTATTTCTGTCTTCCACTGACTGTGACTCTTCCCCATCTTTTCTTTGCCTCCTTCTTATCTTTTACTACTTTCTCAATGTCTTCATCCACCACCAACTATCCTTTTCTTCCATATGATACCAGATGTCTCTCCTAGCAGCTCCTTTCCATGCCTTCTTATTACTGCTGCATTTCGTGCCCACCATTCTTGAACTATCTTCAATCCCTATATCAATATCCTCCAAAACCCTCCTCTTAAACTCTCTCTTATCCCCTTCCTTCTGTAATTCGTACCATTTAATTTTCCTATCCCTTTAGAGCTTTGGTTTTTGCTTTTCTTTCCCTTTTCAACTTCAAGTCCATACATAGCAGCCTGTGTTTGGGGGCTACATGGTCGCCTGGAATAACTTTGCAGTTCTTGACCTCCACCAGATTTATCCTTTTATACAAGAAATAGTCTATCTGGGAGAATCTTCCCCCACTCCTATATGTTATTAGGTGTTCCCTTTTCTTCTCAAAAAATGTGTTTACTATTGCCATGTCGAATGACACAGCAAAGTCCACTACACTCTCTCCTTCTGGGTTTCTCTCCCCAAGTTCCATGGCCCCCATGCACCGCCCAATCGCCTCATTTTCACTTCCGACATGGCCATTCAAATCTGCCCCAACTATCACCCTCTCATGCTCTTCCAGTTCTTGCATTATTCCATCCATGTCTCTCCAGAAATTTCCCTTCTCTTCTTCGGCTCATTCCATTTTTGGTTTTGGCACAGATTTTTTTACAGCCGGATGCCCTTCCTGACACCAACCTCCCTCCCTCCCCTATTTCGGATCTGGGCTTGGGACCGGCACCCATAAGGACTTGGTTGCCCCCCCAGGTGGCTAGGTTTAAAATTAGCCGTTATATAAAGTTTTATATATGGAAATGTGCGCAATTTCATACACAATACAACTAAAAACAACCCATGGTTGTAGCATTTATCAGTTTTGAGATATTTTTCATATAAATAACGATAATTGCCAACATTTCAACCTTTGGTCAACTTTGACTCTACCGAAATGGTCGAAAAACGCTATTGTAAGATAAAACGCTTATATTCTAGTAATATTCAAGCATTTACCTTCATTTTGCAACAAATTGGAAGTCTCTAGCACAATATTTTGATTTATGGTGAATTTATGAAAAAAATAACATTTTCTTTACGTCCGCGCGGTAACTCTTCCGAAAAAATCATACGTGAGATTGTGGTAATGTTTGCACCATTTTAAATTAGCCGTTTCATAAAGTTTTATATATGAAAATGTGTGCAATTTCATGTAGAATACAACCAAAAATAATTGAAGGTTGTAGCTTTTCTCATTTTTGAAATACGTATTTGCACATAAATCACGATAAATAGAAAAAAAACCACGTTCGGTCAACTTTGACTCTACCGAAATGGTCGAAAAACGCAATTGTAAGCTAAAACTCTTACAGTCTAGTAATATTCAGTCATTTATCTTCATCTTGAAACAAATTCAAAGTCTCTAGCAAAATATTTAGATTTATGGTGAATTTAAAAAAAAAATCTTTCCTTCCCTCCGCGCGCGGATTCTCCGCCACAAGTCTCCGAAATGCGTACGTACCATTCTCGGAATATTTGCTCCGTTTCATATTAGGCATTTCATAGAGTTTATATATGAAAATGTGCGCAATTTTCATGTAGAATAAAAACAAATAAATATTTGAAGGTTGTAGCTTTTCTTATTTCCGAAATAATTGCATATAAAAAATATATATAAAAAAAATTTGACATTCGGTCAACTTTAACTCGTCAGATATGGTCGAAAACTGCAATTGTAAGCTAATACTCTTACAGTATAGTAATATTCAATCATTTGTCTTCATTTTGAAAGAAATTGGAAGTCTCTAGGACAATATTTAGATTTATGGTGAATTTTTGTTTTTGAAACAAAATATTTGTTTACGTCTGTGCGTTACAAAACAATCATGCATTATTTTGTGATAATAGGTTTTTCTCTGTGTTGCTTTTTATCGTTTTACTAATGTTTGTATACCAAATGATTGCAATTTAGTGTACATTACAACAAAAAAAAAGTAACTTGTTACCTTTAAACCGTTTTTGCGCACAGCGCGATTTGAATACAATTATATATGAAATTTCGTTTTTGTGCTATCATATATCGCATTATTTATATATGATAATGATAGTTTTTTTCATTTTTGATGGTTGCATACTAAACTTCAGGAAATGACAAAAAAAAAGGAGCCAAAAATGAACTCTTAATCATTGAAACTAAGCGCGCTGTGATTTTTTGAAAAAAATATTTTGTCCGCTTCAGCGCTCACTCTGAAACACCTCCGGCACACAGGAGACAATTTTTTTTTACCGCTTCAGCGTAAGAGGGTTAAACTGGATAACACTAAAAATGATTTTTGGTTAAAGTGTTCCTAATAGTATTGGTTTCCATGTGCAGTAACCATTTAGAATATCGCCACAGGTGACAAAAGTCAGGCAGATGCTACCTCCTAATATTATCTTGTTAAGATTTGCAAAGTACACTTTGAATCTGATTGAGCTGTATGATTATTATATATGTTGGTTTATTTGAATAAATTATTGGGACTTCTCATGTTAACAGATTTTTTGTACATTCTATCTTTACCCTTAAGCTGACTAATCTGTCATGATCTTATATTAGTATGTAATTTCCACCTGTAATTTTGTGTGTACATTTTTGGAAGGTGGTTGGTAGTTATAGCAGGTGTAAATTCTTTGTTTTAGATGGACTTCCGACCCATGAAATATTTCAGGTGAATGTTTTAGTGTCTCTTATAAAAAGAAATTTGATGTTTTTTCTTGCCTGTTTACAGTTTTTATTCTTGATTTTATTGTCATAGTTTTATTTTCTATCCGTTGGTTCATTAAAAATACATCAGAAGCAAAGGTGTTTACCTTACCCATGAGGAATTATCCCAATAAATACAACTTTGCAATGTTGTGTTCTGTTAAACATGACATAGGTAATTGTTACCAAATTAGCTCCCTGTAATGGCAAGGCAAATAAATAATGGCATACTGGTAGTTGTTTTTCACAATAGTTTTTCTCTAGATGCTAGGAAATGAAGCGGTGTTAGGTTAACTGAACATATGTGAATTGTCATGATGAGTCAATCCTGATGTTTATAAAACCTTGACTTTCATCCCCATGGTGTACTTGCATGTTTGAAAACTTATAAGAAATACTTGTAATATGTGATATCAGATCTTTTTAAAAAATACGTACTTGTGATATGTCAGGTCTTGTTCAGATATTTTTCTCTTATATAATAGATCATGTTTTGTAGAGCTCACTTACTTGTTTTTTAATTTTGTTAACCAGTTATTTATTTAATTTTTTTTTTTAGAAAAATCAGAGAATATTGGGTCTGAGGGGGTCATAAAATAGAAATATTAACTTTTGATACAAGCTCTAGTTATTATTCCAAAAGAAAAATAGAATTACTTTGAAGTCGTCTATATTTTTGTGCAATCTTTTTCACTAATTTAAGTGATTTGTTTAACTACTAGGTCACAACCAATTGTCATGGACTCTCCGGGCCGGAGTGCTGCTCGTTTCTACAATTCTAGTGACAAAATGTACATTCTCAAAACCTTGACCAGTGATGAGGTTGAACAAATGCATGCCTTGCTCAAAGAATATCATCCAGTAAGTAAAAGACTTTCTTCTAATCATATTGCAGTATGCTGTTCTTGAATTATCAATATTTATTTGTTTCCCATATGTTGTACAGCGTATAAATTTCTGTGTTTCGAATGAGTGTTGCTTCCTACGATGGGTTGTGTTGGAGTGTGCATAAGTGTAAGTGATAATTGTGACTCCAACAGTTTTTACTCTGGGTGAATGGTGTTGTATCATTTATAAATTATATTCGTTCTATAATGGATATCTTAGTAATAAAGGCAGCTGTAAATAGCTAGAACTCACAAATAGTTGAAACCCCTATAAAAATGAGTAAAACTGCCTATTTTGTTTGTTAAAACTCAAGAAAACCCCACTAAAAATGTTTATACCTAGTTTTTTAATAGTTTTATCACAAAAAGTGCATTTTATAATTAAATTGATAAAAAAAAACAGAATTTATGGATATTTCTCCCAGAAAAATACTGCGAATAGGCAAATGTTCTGCGAATAATGGGGGTTTATATTCCAGAGAGAAATCCGCGAATATGTGAGTCCGCTAACACGTGGGTTTCACTGTAATGTAAAAACAATTAATGGGTTCCAGACCCCCAGAAATATTAAAATATACATTTTTATACATTCAACTTACCTGTCAGATATATACATAGCTATTACTCCGTCCTCCGACAGAAATTCGAATTTCGCGGCACACGCAGCAGGTAGGTCAGGTGATCTACCCCCCCGCCGCTGGGTGGCGGGAATAGTAACCATACCCGTTTTCTAATTCATATTTTTTCTGTCGCTTGGAATGTAAACGACGTTTGCAGTTCCTCCTGATGGATTTTCGTGTTTCATTGCCATTGATCGTCTGGGCTAACTTTTACAGGGAAGTAATGGATCTTTTGTTCGGCATACGCTTTTGTTAACTTTTAGAATTTTTTGATAAAATTAACTTCGAAAATTTCGAAGATTAGTGACGTGTAACTACCGAAGTTTTCGGTAGACACTCATCCACTTTCACGAAAGTGAATTACTTATACTTTCATGAAAGGGAATTACTTATATTTATTCATTAATACAAATAAGTGTTAGAGTTTGATTGAGGAAATGTATATCTTCCTTCCTAGTTGGGGAAGTCAGAAAAGTAACTATCCTTTAGAAGCTTTATTAGCTCTTGTGTTAACGAGCAATTATAGTAGTAACAGTACTAGTAGTTGTTGCATCCTCATCACCTTCTTACTCCGCAGAATCTACAATATCATATTTGCAAGTTGTAGACTTAGGATATAGTTCAAATGCGAACTCTTAGAACGTAAGAAGTGAATATAGTGTTCCCCCATTACAATGGAGGGTGCGTCTGATCGGCTCTGTCTCGCTCTCAGGTCTAGACCTCTTCCAAGCTCACAAGCCCAGAGGAGAAGGAATGTCGAAAACCGTAAGGAGGTTTCAGAGAATCCCACCACCGGTCAGCGTCCCCTCGGCAGGTTCTGTAGAGCGTCCCAGACTGCCAGGGATAGCCATTGGAAAGGCATCCTAAAACAGTGTTTCTCCCTTTTTATGCCTACTGTTCGTCGATGGATAGAAGAACTTCGAATGAATGAAATTGGCGAAGATCCTCGTATAATGCCTTCTGGTAGAATTATTCAAAATGAGAATGACATTAATCGATCCACCTTTTGGAATCAGGCGACGATTTAGCGCCTTCTAATATTAGAGATCATTCGATAACATTTGTGATAAAGTCATTGTTAGAACGATTTAGATTGTTAGTCAATCGAATGAATTACAGGCAGTCCCCGGGTCACGACGGGGGTTCCGTTCTTGAGGCGCGTCGTAAGCCGAAAATCGTCGTAAGCCGAAAATCGTCGTAAGCCGGAACGACACTTGGAAATATGCCTTAAACTAAGAAAAAGTTAGAGAGACCTTACCTGTGTGACATGCAAGTATATTGCATGATGTGTAGTGTGGTTATTTTCAATGGCAAAGGATGGTTCTTGAAGGTATAATTCTTTATTAACTCTTGTGACACTATAAGCCCAATGTACTACACTTAATCCTTAGGTTAGATTATACACTAAACACTATTATACCACTGTACAAACTAATCCTTTGGTAGATCCTGGAGTACACTAAAATCCCAGTCTGGTAGCTCTGGAAGGTAAAGTATAACACAATTAGTACAAAATACTACACAAAGTCCTGAATGCAATATGTAAATTATAGATATCAAGAGTAAAAGAGTAATGTATGTTAATTAATTCCTTACTTTTAGTTTATAATTCCTTACTTTGAGTTAGTTATCAAGAGTAAAAAAGTTAATGTATGTGAATTAATTCCCATTACCTTTTAGTTTTTTAGGTTTAAAGTTGTCATGCTATGTAACCCTGGATGCACTGGATGCCACAAAGTCTTATGTGGCCCCATAGCCTACATCATTCAGGGGGGTTCTAGATGTTCATCAGTAATTGAATGTCTAACATCATCAGTGTCCTTGATGTACCCCACAAAAAATAATTTTGTCAGTAAGTACTCTATGCATAGTAAGTTACATACAGTAATATGCACCATACAGTGGTTTAATATCAACTGGTATGCATAGTAAATGATTGGTCTACACCCGTTCAGCAGGGAGTGTACAGTAGTACGTAATTCCATGAAGGGACCTGATCACTTATCCCATGTGGAGAGATCTTGGTCACTTTTTTTTTAGTATGTACGTATAAAACTTACTTAACGTATGTTTACTACTATGTATAATTCCTTACCTTTATGGTATGTAGTAACCCTGGACAAAGTTTTATGTGGCCCCATAGCCTGCATCATGGAGGGGGTCCTGGTTTTCTGGAATGTACCAAAAAAGTATCAAAGTTAGTCATGTTATGTATGTTTAGTAAGTTACATACAGTAACCATACGTACAGTGGTTTATAAACATGTATGTACATAATCAAACTTGGTTGGAAATTCCTGTAAAAAAAAGTTATGTACGTATGTAATACTACTGTATGTAAAAACCTTACTGTTCATACTTTGTTACACTACTGTTACATGTGATACGTATACTTTCCTGAAGGTTTTTTTCCATCCAAAAATGGTGCTTCTATTTGTAGTTATCCCTTGATGACACTTGTAGTAGTAATTTGTTAGTAACAACCTGGAGTTGTGTGAAAAATGTTGGTTTCTGGAAGGAAAAAGTAACAAAATTAGTGTACAAAATATACTCACAGAAAGTTGTGAATGCAATATGTTAATTTACTGTAGATATATCAAGAGTACTAAAGAGTTAATGTATGTTAATTATTCCTTACTTTTAGTTTAAAGTTGTCGTTCAATGTAACCCTGGATGGACAAAGTCTTATGTGGCCCCATAGCCTACATCATTCAGGGGACTCAGGAATGTACAAAAAATAATTTTGTCAGTAAGTCCTCTATGCAGAGTAAGTTACATACAGTAATATGCACCATAACAGTGGTTTAATATCACATATAACATGTAGTATAAGACTTAATTTAGAAATTCCTTACATAACTTACCAACTTTTAGTGAGTCTCAAAGCTGTTACCTAGGTTGTGGGGAGATGGAGGTGGAGGTGTAGAGCATCATGATAAGGATGCATTCCAAACCTAACTTCAGTGTGCTTTATCACAGATAACAGGCTAGGATGATGGGCAGTCTGGAATGAAGAATTAATATTAAAGGACAGTATGTAACCACTTAGGTGTAACAAAATTTATTGTACGTATGCAAACATTAAACACAAACTGAGAATTCCTTACCTTCAGCAAAATGAAGACATGAGGCTATGTAGAGGTCTGGTTTTATGTAAGTCACAGGTGCATGCCAGTCTGGAATGATAATGTAATAGTAACATATGATTATATAGTATGTATGTTACATACATAACATGGTTTATTACTATGTAATAATAAAACATTAATAAAAAAAAATGTCCTTACCAAATTCTAGTGTTGGCTTGCTTACTGGGATGGCCTTATGGTACATGAGAAGTGGGTGGCTGGGCTATGAGTGGGATGGGCAGGTGCTTGGGAGTCTGGAATGATAAAAAATATATAAAATGATAGTTACTACTACTGTAACTACTGCACATGTTATTACTGTTTGACATGTGTAGTGTGTATATACGTATGTTCAATATAAAAAATGAAGAATTCTTTTACCTGAAGGAATGGGAGAGGTGATACTACTCGTATCAACTGATTTGGGCTCTGGAGAGGTGATACTCGTATCACTGATGAGGAACATCTAGATCTGGAAAGAATGATAGGGTACATAAATATATTATAAGGTGGATGTAATTGTAGCATATGTACACTTTTAATAAAATTTCTATTAGCAATTTCTGGGCTCAGCTCGTGTCGGCCTATGAAAGGATCCTTAATATCATTCTTTTTAGGTAAAATTAATCTAAAATTACCATAGAAAAACAAAATTAAGAAAATGTCAGTAACTGACATCGCTCACTCTTAAAAGAAGTGTCGGTATGGCAATAGGGGCGAGTGGGAACACTACCACGAGACATTCACCAATTAGAACTTCCAATCAGAATCCCCACAAGAGAGAGCTGATACCAACGGCGATGCGGCCGCTACTACTACTACTAGAGGACGCACGGACAGCAGCGCCCCTAGCGGACATCCTTAATTATTAGCGCCAGCGTTCGGACGCATTCTCTTTGTGCTTGTGCTATTTACGAGGAATTTTATCACCATTTTATCATGGAAACGTTCTGCCATCGCAACGGCTAAGTTAAGTGCCTCATAAGTAATGTTTTACTGTAATTTGTCTTCCGGGAACCAGTATTTTCCTTCTAATAGGTCATATACGGTTTTCCCGGTTGTCTCGTGGCGGCGCCATGCTGCCTCGTTAAGATTCCCGGTCCTCCATACTGGGACTTCTTATACTTATGGGCTTACTATATTTACGTTCATCGTTTTTTACATCGAGTTTTAGCTAGGTTAGCCCCTTTACCATTTCTCTTAGTTTGGTATTTAGGGCTATTCTATGTTCCAGCCCAGCATCCCGGCTCTTGCTCTTCATCGGCTATCGCTGGCTCCGAGTAGGCTTCTGTTCCTCGGAACAGTTTGCCTCCTCCTGGGCTTCTTTTTCTTCTACTAAAACAAAGTGTCTTTTCCATCTTTACGATGTAAATTTATTCTATTTAGGGTGTTAGGCTAGCCTAGGTGCATGTCCCATGTATTGGTACAGCCTGGTTCACGTGGCCTTCCCACGGTTGTGTTGCTCGCGGCCTAGGCCACTTGCGGTCACGTGTTCCATCGCACCTCCCCTTCCCCTTCCCTCCTTACCAGGTATAGGGAGGCGCTGGGGGACCCCTTGGTTGTTATGACAACCTCAGTTGCCTTCCTCCCTTTCTCTCTGAGGAGGCCAGGGGTTCCTCCCAGCGGGGGGTGTAGGGCGACCACTCATAGGGTACCGGGTCTCCGAGCGGGTAGTTGTTGAGAGGGGAGGAAGTAGGCCAACCCTCCCCTCTCTCTCTCTGCCCGCCCGTGTTACGCCGAGACCCTCCCCCCCCTTCCCCAGTTGCTCAGCCACCTTCCTTTCTTATCTCCCCCTTTATAACGAAAGGAGCCTTCCGTCGCAGCCGGGGCACCTTTGGTTATAGATTACTGGCTCCGCCAGCGGGCGGGGTGGTCACTTCTAGTGGTCGGTTGCTTGCCTACTATATCCTTACATCTCTCCCCCGCTACCGGAAGGGAGCTTACTTCTTACCTGGGCACTCTTCTAGTAGACGGGTGGAGAAAGGTTTGATATTTTTGTTATTTTAAGGATATACCCTAATTTTACGATGTTTGTTGTTTAATTTTATTATATGTTTACCATCCCCGCCATTATCGTCGTGGTTCTTTTACCAAGTTCCCACCTTTCCCACCACACCTGGTTGGATTCTATCACTTGTCTCCGCCGTAGCCTAGGACAACCAACCAATTTTCTACCACACGTATTATGGGGGGGGCGGGGGTCGGTTTAATCTAACTTTATCGCTCCGGCACCAGCGGAGCAACTGTTAGACTGTAAGTGTTCTCCTGATACTTATGTATCTTTCCACTTACAGGCTACCAACTGTCAGGTCCTGGGATGCAACGCGACGTTGTACGACCCCTGCGGCCACGATGAGTGCAGGTCTCACGCTCCATGTGCCACGCCGTACAACGATATGATCGTCTGCACCCGGAAGCCTGCGCCATCTGCTACGACCTAGTCAGTCAGCTGGCGGAGGGGGTAAGTCGATTATAGACTTCTTTATCGTTTTACTAACAACTCTTAAGCATAGTTTGTTAAACCCCGTTCCGCCATTAGAGCTCATCTCACTTTTCTTTCAGGCTACTGGTGTGAGGGAGGTCGCCTTGCTACCCTGAAAGCGTGGGTAGGCGGCTTTGGAAGAACGCCGCCAAAGGCCAGCCTTACGTCCTAGACAAGAAGCTGGCCGTCCAGATCTTCCCTGCGGGCAAGTCAACAGGGTATGTTGACCCCTTGTCCGCAGCCCCCCCTCATAGCCTCCATCCAGCAAGAAATGCAGCAATCTTTCGGGGTCGTAGCCACAGGAGTCGGTCCCGGACGTCGCTACCCTGGACCTCAACATTGAGCCTATGGCGGTGTAGGGGCAGAGGATTTGTTGGTTGAGGTAGGTGTCGGGCGCCCAAAGGTCTTCCTTGGGCGCTCCTGGATCTTCTCCTGTCCCTTCTTCAAGCGCTTCTTTCCAAGGCTTTGTGGGATCTGAGATCCCTACCCGCACTCCCGCTCTCTCTGTACCCCCAAAAGGTGAAGGGACAGAGAGAACCGAAGACCCTAGTTAAGACGGCTTCTAAGAAGTCATCTTCGTCTTCTTCGGCTAAGAAGTCTTCGACTTCTTACGCTGACGCGGTGAAGGCTAAGCCGAGCTCTTCTCACTCGAAGAGCTCTAGAAGCAAGTCTTCTAAGGAGAAGGCTCGCGCTCCCGCCGAGCCAATGCCTTCTCCGGCCTCCACCGCATCCACCCGGTAACGCGGTGGGAGGAGCGGGACCCAGCACCTTTGATCCCACTGCTTTCTCAGCCAGTGGTGATGCAACAGGTGGGCGAGATGGTCGGCTCTCAAGTCTCCGCCCTGGGGACAAAATTTGAGCAGATGTTCGCACAACTGTCGAGCACTCTGTCTCAATGGGCCCAGTCCATCCAAGATTCCTCTAACAGAGTTAGAGAGAATGAGGACCGAGTAGCTGGGCTCTCTCAGGTCCCCCTTCCAGTCCTCCCCAGTGACAAGTGCTGGTATTTTCCAGCTTCCGCCTAACGATTCACTACCATTTCTTCTCCATGGGAGAACCCCATGGAGAGTAGCCGCTTACGCTCCATTTAAGGATGGTATGATCTTCTCTATCCCGGAGTGTGGGAACTCGAAGGATTGAGGACCTTCGAGTTATCCTCCGGGTTTGACGCAGCCTTTCATTGGATATGCTAGGCTGACCGTAACGGCTCTTACTAGAGGAAGACAAGATCTCTAGGGAGAATGTTTTCTCATACAGTAAGATCATGCTCAACGTGAATGGGTTCACTGCCTTGAGGACTGGGAGTGCACAAACACCAAGCTCCAGGCCTATAAGAGTCCTTTCACTATTTTTGCGACGGAAGAGGAGGCTTCTCTCCCGTTCGCTACAAAAATAGTAGAGACGACTCTTCAGGGCAGTCCTCAAGGATGAGCCCATGCCACAGCTAAGGGAGGCGGAGTCTACTTCTCCGCTCTTCCCAGCTTTTGGAGAATTGTGGGAGAACTGCCAGCCACGTTCACGCTTGGTAAGCTCAAACCGGACTGCGCCATGGACCAGTTCGGCGAAAAGCTCCCAATGCTGCCTGATTCCTTGATTCAGGCAGAGTTCGACGCGCGAACTAGGTTTGGCAGGTCCCTCAATTCACTGATCATAACGGAGATGGCTGCTCTCTCGTATGCCACGGAACCCCTGTTTAAGATCTTAGGCAAATCCCAGCTTCAGACCGTTCAGGCAGATGCTTTCGAATTCTTCCAAGCTAGGAGGAATTGCCGAAAGCATGTTCTGCAGGAGTGCACTATTAGGCACGAGCCTAATAGACTCCTGGCTTCTAGCATGTGGGGAGCGGATCTCTTCCCAGAGTCCGCTGTAAATGAAGTTCACCACGAGGCTGCTAGGCTCAACCAGAGCCTTAGAGCTAGTTCATTCTATCGCAAAGCCACTTGCAATATTATTAAGACAAAGTGTGATACAGGCAAGATTTATGATGAGCACAAATTAGCATATATCACCCCTACTTTCAAAAGTGGATCAAGACTAGAGGCAAGTAATTATAGGCCTGTGAGTCTAACATCACATATTATGAAAGTGTATGAAAGGGTAATGAAGAAAAATATTATGAAACATTTAATAAAAAATAATTTGTTTAATATAGGCAACACGGTTTTGTACCCGAAAAGTACACAAACCCAACTGTTAGTCCACCGTGAAACATATTTCAAAAATATGAAACGCGGAAATTGAACAGATGTGGTTTGTTCTCTAGACTTTGCAAAAGCTTTTGACAAAGTAGAACCATAATATATTAGCAAAGAAAATTAGAAAACACAATATCGTAGATAAAGTAGAAGATGGTTAAAGAATTTTTACACACAGAAAACAGATAGTTATTGCAAACGATGAGAAATCGGATGAAACCAAGGTAATATCCGGTGTGCCACAAGGTACGGTGCTAGCTGCAATATTGTTTGTTATTATGATGAAGACATAGACAGTAATGTTTAAGGATTCGGTAGTGAGTAGTTTCGCTGATGACACAAGAATAAGTTAGAGAAATTACTTGTGATGAAGATAGGAACGCTCTATACAAAGAGACCTTAACAAAGTATATGATTGGGCAGAGGTAAATAGGATGGTATTTAACTCTGATAAATTTGAATCAATAAATTATGGAGACAGAGAAGGAAAGCTATATGCATATAGGGGACCTAATAATGAGACAATCACAAATAAGGAAGCATTTAAAGACCTTGGTGTGATGATGAATAGGAACATGTTATGCAATGATCAAATAGCAATTCTGTTGGCAAAATGTAAAGCAAAAAATGGGAATGTTGTTACGGCACTCAAAACAAGAAAAGCTGAACACATGATTATGCTTTATAAAACATATGTTCGTAGGTCCACTTGAATATTGCAATATGATATGGTACCCACACTATCAAAAGGATATTGCACAAATAGAGAGTGTACAAAGGTCCTTTACAGCTAGAATAGAAGAAGTTAAGGACCTAGATTTTTAACTACTGGGAAAAACGAACTACAATCCTTCTTAAAATTATATAGTCATAGAAAGGAGAAGAGAACGCTACATGATAATTCAGGCATGGAAACAGATAGAAGGAATAACAGAAAATATCATGGAACTAAAAATATCAGAAAGAGCAAGCAGAGGTAGATTAATAGTGCCCAAAACTATACCAGGAAAAATAAGGAAAGCAAACAGGACATTAATCCACTACGCCCACCAGCATCGATAATGCAGCGTCTATTCAATGCGTTGCCAGCCATCTGAGGAAATATAATCAGGGAGTGAGCGTAGATGTGTTTAAGAATAAGCTCGACAAATATCTAAACTGCATCCCAGACCATCCAAGATTGGAAGATGCAAAATATACCGGAAGATGTACTAGCAACTCTCTGGTAGACATTAGAGGTCGCCTCACACTGAGGGACCTGGGGCAACCCGCAACGAAAACTGTAAGGTCTGTAAGGTAAGGGGTATTTCATCCAGAGGAAGCAAGAATCCGCCCCCACTGCTGGTAAGGAAAACCAAAGAAGTCTGGTAAAAGGTTCCAGCCTTACCAGAAACACCAGCAACAGCAAGCAATTTGTTCAGGCCGTCCCAGTTACCCAACAGGGACAACCTGGCTACTTCTAAACAGAACCAAGCCCATCCTCTGCTGTCTCCCCAGTCACAACCTTCGACCATCCTACGCACTCTCGCCGGCCTTCAACCCTACGTATGAAGGTCAGAGCTACACTTTCCCTTTAACAGACCATCGAGAGGTAGAGCGAGAGGCTACTTTCGCCCCCCAGCGTGGCGCGGAAGGCGGGGCGACAAGGAGCAAGCAGTTCAGGGGAGGGTGCGTGGTGGTCAACCCGCCCATCAACAATGAGGATCCCCAGGTAGGAGGGAGGCTGTTCCTCTTACGTCACAGGTGGGGGTTCAGCAATTGGGCACAGAGCATAGTGTCCAAAGGATTGGGTTGGAGTTGGATCAAAGATCCTCCTCCAATCAAATCATTCCGCCAAATACCATCAAAGGAATTGACAGATTACGCGGAGGAAACTCCTTCAGAAAGGAGCTATTGCAAGAGTCAAGCATCTAAAATTTCAAGGTCGCTTATTCAGCGTGCCAAAGGAAAGGCCTCAACAAAAAGAAGGGTAATCTTAGACTTGTCAAAAAAAGCTAAACTCTTTCATTCGTTGCGACAAGTTCAAGATGCTTACCCTCTCGCAAGTAAGGACCTTACTTCCGCGTGGAGCCGTCACATGCTCCATCGATCTTACAGACGCATACTATCATATCCCTATAGCCCAGACACTTCCGCCCATTCCTAGGATTCAGGCTAGGAAATCAGACATTCTCATTCAAAGTGATTGCCCTTCGGTCTTGAATGTAGCCCCAGGGTATTCACGAAAATAGCAGAAGTGGTTTGTGCAGCAATTGAGACTCAGGGAATCATGGTAGCAGCATACTCGACGATGGTTGATCTGGGCACCAACGGTCGAGGAATGTCTCAAAGCCACCAAAAAGGTAGTTCACTTTCTGGAAACATTCTGGGGTTTCCAGATAAACAAAACGAAATCCAGACTTACCCCGGAGGTCTCGTTTTCAATGGCTAGGAATCCAATGGGATTTGTCTTCCCACAATCTGTCAATTCCAGTGGCCAAACGGAAAGAAATAGCAAAATCTGTCAGACAATTCTCAAAGTGCAAACAAACATCAAGGAGAAGCCAGGAAAAAACGAATTTCTGGGTCCCTTCAGTTTGCTTCGGTGGACAGATACTAACCTCCGAAAAGCAAGGCTAAAAGATATAATCGAGTTTGGCGATCGAGAGCAAACGCCAAATCTCGAGACAAGTTGTCAGTAATTCCACAGATCCTTCGCAATCAAACTGCCGTCCATGGTCAAAAGTAAAGAACTTAGCCAAGCGGGTACCCCTTCAATATCCCTTCCAGTGTTAACCATCACACGGATGCCTCCCTGTCCGGGTGGGGGGATATTCTCAGTTCAAACAGGTTCAGGGGACTTGGTCAGTTCAATTTCGCCAGCTCCACATAAACGTTCTGGAAGCAATGGCAAGTATTTCTTACCTTGAAGAAGACTACTCCCCCCGAAAAAGTCTCATCTAAGGCTAGTTTTGGACAGTGCAGTGGTAGTTCATTCTTGCATCAACAGAGGAGGGTCCAAATCCAAGCATGTGAACCATGTCATGATAGCCATTTTTGCCTAAGCAAACAAACACAAATGGCATCTGTCCGCCACTCACCTGGCGGGGGGGGGGGTAAGAAAGTGATAGCAGACGCTTTGTCCCGGTCAGTCCCTCTAGAATCAGAATGGTCCCTAGACGACCGGTCATTCCAGTGGATATGCCGGAGAGTCCAGGTCTCCAAGTAGATCTCTTCGCATCACAAGCAAACCACAAGCTTCCTTGCTATGTGGCCCCCAACCTGGACCCTCTGGCTTATGCCACGGACGCCCTGTCGTTAGATTGGGATCAGTGGAGAAAAATTTATGTTTTTCCTCCAGTGAATCTTCTCCTGAAAGTCTTAAGCAAGCTGAGGACTTTCAAAGGGAGTAGTAGCTCTGATTGCACCAGACTGGCCCAAGAGCAACTGGTACCCTCTTCTTCTGGAATTGGGTCTCCGCCCTCAACGGATTCCCAATCCCAAGCTGTCACAATCAGTACAAATGAGGACTGTGTTCGCTTCCTCAGGAATTCTTCAGACCCTAACTTTATGGACTTCATGAAGTTTGCGGCTAATAAAGATGCTAATATTGATCCACAAAATATTCTCTTCCTAGAATCAGATAAGAGAGAGTCAACTATTAGACAATATGACTCAGCTGTTAAAAAATTAGCATCCTTCCTGAAAGAATCAAACACTACAACCATGACAGTTAATCTAGCTATATCCTTTTTCAGATCCTTGTTTGAAAAAGGTTTAGCAGCTAGCACTATTACTACTCATAAATCGGCTTTGAAGAAGATCTTTCAGTTAGGTTTTCAGATAGATCTGACTGAATCTTATTTCACGTCTATTCCTAAAGCCTGTGCTAGGACTTAGACCTTCTCAAAGGCCCACTGCAGTTTCATGGTTCTTAAATGATGTCCTCAAATTAGCTTCAGATACTGACAACTCGTCCTGTACATTCATAATGCTTCTTAGAAAGACATTATTCTTATTAAGCCTAGCTTCAGGAGCTAGAATTTCAGAACTGTCGGCTCTATCCAGAGATACGGGTCATGTAGAATTCCTCCCCTCAGGAGAAGTTCTACTTGCTCCGGATAGTAGTTTTTTGGCTAAAAATGAGGATCTCTTGCAAGGTGGGCCCCATTGGAAAGTCATCCCACTTCCGCAAGACCCTTCTCTTTGCCCAGTATCAACTTTAAGAGCCTTTCTATCTCGTACATCCTCAAGATCCTCAGGTCCTCTCTTCATGAGAGAGAAAGGTGGTACTTTGTCAGTAAAAGGTATTAGACAACAAATCCTTTACTTCATTAAACAAGCCAATCCTGATTCATTTCCAAAAGCACATGACATCAGGGGAGTAGCCACCTCAATTAATTACTTTCAACATATGAACTTTGAGGATCTAAAAAGTATACTGGATGGAAATCTCCGACAGTCTTTAAACGTCATTATCTAAAGTTCCTTGGAATCTCTAAAAATTTTCAGCAGTAGCAGCGGGAAAACATTGTTTCTCCTGATACTGTATAGTAGTTGTAGTACAGATCCAGGTCTCCTTTCTACCTACCTCATCCAACATGCCTCACCCTATCGCCCATGCTACTCGGATATCCTAGCCTTAGCCGCTGAAATCATACTAGTGGATTGTCCCTTATTTTTTGCTAGGGACATCCACCACTTTGTACTGATAATGTACTTCAGTGTTCCTACCCTTATTTTTATGCTAGGGTAGGACACAATGTGTTTGTATATTTTGTAAATAATTTATCTAAGTAAATCTATTTTGTTAAAATTACACTGCATATTATAATTTACTATGTTTACTGTAAGTTAAGTACTTACATTACTAACTTTCGTTTATATTACTGTTTAGAATAAGTTAGACTTAAGTACTTAGTTTATATGCTGTAATTGATTTACTTATATTATATCCCATATTTTACAACTGCTTTTCATTTGCCCTTTTTTTCCCATCTTGTCTGTTTCTCTGGTACTCTTTCATAGGCCGACACGAGCTGAGCCCAGAAAAGGGATTTTTGACGTAGGAAAAATCTATTTCTGGGTGATTGGCTCGTGTCGCCCTATGAAAACCCACCCTGTATTGTTTGCCCCCCCTGCAGGACAAGATGTTTTTTAGATTAATGATGTCCGCTAGGGGCGCTGCTGTCCGTGGCGTCCTCTAGTAGTAGTAGTAGCGGCCGCATCGCCCGTTGGTATCAGCTCTCTCTTGTGGGGATTCTGATTGGAAGTTCTAATTGGTGAATGTCTCGTGGTAGTGTTCCCACTCGCCCCTATTGCCATACCGACACTTCTTTTTAAGAGTGAGCGAGTCAGTTTTACTGACATTTTCTTAATTTTGTTTTTCTCTGGTAATTTTAGATTAATTTTACCTAGAAAGAATGATATTAAGGATCCTTTCATAGGGCGACACGAGCCAATCACCCAGAAATAGATTTTTCCTTCGTCAAAATCCCTTTTATAAAACATTTTATACAAATTTGTTAAGGATTCCTTACCTGATGTATAGGGCGAGGCATCAAAACCATGGAAAGGCTCAGGGTCATCTGGGTCACTGTCACTATCAAAGGGGTCTGAAATGAAAAAAAAAAAAAATAATAAGGTTATGCAACATCAAACACATTGTACCACTATGTAAGTTAGTGTACGTATGTATGTAGGGTGTAAACAATTTCCAACATGAAAATGAGAAAAATGAAATTGCTTACCTGATTGTACACGTACAGGTGGGTGGGCGGGCTGATACAGAGGGTCCAGGTACAGGGGGATCTGGAAACTGTCACAGGTAGTACAGGGAGATCTGGAACTGTCACAGGTAGTACAGGGAGATCTGGAACTGTCACAGGTAGTACAGGGGATCTGGAAACTGTCACCACTTCTGCAATAAAATTACAAATGATGAAAATTAATGAAGTTACAATTTACTCTTACATTTAGTTGTTACATTAAAAAATTAACACATTTTAATATGTACACTATGTAAACACATAAATTAGTAAAACAGTTCAGAATTCCTTACCAGGACTAGGAGTGGGAGGTGGTGGTGGACTGGAGACTTGTGAAAGAAAGTGTCAAGCCTGGACTGCACAACTTCTCTTCGTCTGCTTCTCCTTCAGGGTCTCCTTGTAGAAAGTCACCAAATCCATGATTCCTCTCTTGATTTTGTCAAAACCTAGAAACGTTAGGGTCTTCTGCCTCAAAAGAAGCCAAGGCTCTCTCCAGATGAGTAAAACCCTCTGACAAGCCTTTCACAGTTAATGACCTGGGTTTTGGCTCTGGTGCCGCCTCCTCTTCCTCAATCATTTGTTGTTCAAGTTCAAGTAAGTCCTCTGCAGACAATTCCTCTCCATGGGAAGCCAGCAGCTCTGTTACATCATCAGGTTCAAGATCTAGTTTCAGCCTCTTGCTTAGCCCTACGATCTTCCTCATCACAGTCTCGACGTCTTCTGCCTGGTCAAAGCCTTCAAAAACTGTGCACAAACTGTGGACACAGTTTCTTCCAGGCCCCATTTAAAGTGGTCGTCTTCACCTCGTCCCAAACACTTGCAATATTTTCACTGCATCAGCAATGTTGTAGCCCTTCCAGAATGCTTCAGTGTCAACTCCTTGTTAGCTTCTATGGCCCTCAAAGCAAAACGTATGGTCCTTCTAAGGTAGTAAGCCTTGAAATTAGCTATTACTCCCTGGTCCATTGGCTGTATCAGCGATGTGGATTAGGGTGGGAGGTACACCACCTTCACATAGGATGCATGTCGCTCAAATTTGAAGGGTGACCAGGGGCATTGTCCAGGACTAAGAGGGCCTTAAAAGGCAGACCTTCGAAGTCAAAATACCGCTCCACTGCTGGCACGAAATGGTCATTGAAACCAATCTTCGAAGACCATTAAGGTAACCCAAGCCTTCTTGTTGATTTCCAAATCACAGGAGTTGACTCTTGAAAATGCCCTTGAAAGCCCTGGGATTCTCGGCCAAATACACCAGCAAGGGCTTCAGTTTCAAATCACCACTTGCATTGACCCCAAACAGCAAAGTCAGTCGCTCCTTCCAGCTTTATGGCAGGTGCTGACTTCTCCTCCTTGGAAAGGTACGTTCGATTTGGCATTCTTTTCCAAAATAATCCAGTCTCATCCACATTAAAGACTTGGTCAGCGTGTAACCACCATCCTTAATTATCTCAGCCAAACCACCTGGAAAACTTTCTGCTGCTTCGCTATCAGCACTAGCAGCTTCACCTTGCAGCTTCACATTATGCAAATTTGCACGAGCCTTAAAACGGTTAAACCAACCTCTACTCGCGGAAAATTCACCACCAGCACTGCCTTCGCCAAACTTTTTCACTACTGCCTCATGCAGCGCTCTAGCCTTCTCCTGGATCACACTTAAGCTCACCGGAAACACGTCGCTGGTTTCTGGTCCTCCAGCCAGATCATGAGCAATTTCTCCATTTCAACAATGCTATGGCTACGTTGCTTCTCGTTTATCACCGTTGACTTCATCGGTGCAGCATCCTAACATGCTTCAGAATACGTTCCTTGTCCTTCACAATGGTTACCACCGTTGGTCCTGCTCAAGCCTAAAGAACGGCCTATTTCGGTGTTAGTTTCTCCCTTCTCCGAACGCTTTATCACGTCATATTTGACCTCCATCGTGATGACCTTCTCTTCTTGGATGAACTATCATCGGAGGAAGTACTTTGGCGTTTAGGAGCCATTGTAAATTAGCGAAAATGGCAAGGAATTTCAGCAAACGTCTCAGCACACAACCTAGTGAAATGCAGGCAGGCACGCGATTGAAGTGGCGTCCTTTCGTATTGTTACGCTTGGCGTCCTCGACCGTCCGAGGTCGTTGTTCGGTCAATTTACATAACAGTTTATAGCGTTAATTAATTTATGCACCTCCGCTCAAAAACTAGTCCTGCATATGACCGGGTATCGTTAAAAAAAGCATAACAAAACGTCGTAACCTTGGAATTTTGTGTTGTAATCTAACCAGGAAACTTAGTTTTTTTAATTATGTACTGGAAACAAGCAATGATTTTTCATTATATTTGCGCTTTTGGACTGTTTTAAACTGCGCATCCCCAAGCTAGTGTATTCATTCGCCCGCAAACTAGTTCCGCATATGCGGCGTCACTAAAAAAATTCAAAAATACGAAAAAAAAAAAGTGTCAAAAATCATCATAGCCTCAAAATTTTTGTTGTAATGTAACCAAAAACATATTTTTATTATGTACTGTGCTAAACTATAAAGGATTTTATCATAGCATGCGTTTTTTAAAAGCGTCGTTAACTCGGAGCGTCGGAAGCGTCAGCGTCGTAACCTCAGAACAAGCGTCGTAACCCAGGACGGAATTTCCATTGAATATTTAAGAAAAAGCGTCGTAACCTCGGAACGTCGTAAGCCGGAACCGTCGTAACCCGGGGACCGCCTGTATATGGATCTCGTTGAGTGATAAAGCATATATGTATGACTTTTAAGCTTCTAGCTCCTACCATGCTTAGGACAAATCGCCTTAGGGACTACGGTATGGCAAGGCATATACACATACCAAAATTTTATTTAGCTATAATGGTCAAGTGAAATCCTTACAAAAATTTCCTAAATTAATACGGTTTACCTTAATGTAACAGTATTATAGAGGATTCTATTACGCTAGAGTATGAGTTATATGATGCTATCGTGTCTTCGAGAAGTGATCGGAGAAGCATATCTTTATTGGTGGATTGAGAGTAGGATAGAACATTTTTCTTCGTGTTAGAAGAGGTTTCCATGAATTACCAGTACCCTTCTAGGACTTTCCTAGGAAGGAATATGTTTAAAAGAATTGTTTAGACAACACCTATTAGTTTCTAGACTGTCGAAGTTCGTTCGCATAATTATGCTTATATAAAAACTTCCTGAAGTTCGATAATAATTTTATAAAGATTCCTTTATTTAATGGAGTAACTGGCAACTCTGGAAAGGGAAAGGCCAGACGGCTTTCGAAGACTGCTATCGCTTTGAGACCAACGCAGTACCATCTTGTTCTCAGTCGTGAGCGGTCGTTTACAGCTCTCTCTCCTGCGGAATGGGATAACTAACCGTATCTCTTCCCTACAATCGTGGTCTTAGCCTCGGATTGAGGGAATACTGAAGCTATCATAAATAAAATATGTCTGCCTTTTGTTAGGAAGCTTTCAATAAGAAGGATATTACAACCTTTCAATTGCTGTTTACCATAGGGTAACATGATTAAAGGATTCTAATGCAGCAGAACATTATATTATTTAATGCACTCATACTTACGAAAGCATGGCTTATTAGAGTACATACTTAGTGAGAAGAGAGATGTAATAGAGATTCACTTCAAGACTACGGTATGGTTAAGTCTTTTGAGAAAGGACACAACCGTATTTAGAATCGGATATTGCGCAGAAGTTGTATGAGTCGGATGGGAAACATTCTTTTAGTGGGAAATGGTTTCCCTGAATGGATTATACTACGTATATAAAAGTTTTTCATAATAAGAACGCAATTAACATATGAAAGGATGTCGGGTACCATAAAGACAGATGTTCTGGCGCATAACATAAAGATAATTAGTAGGAGGCGCCAGCCTGGCGCAAATTGCGCCAGAAGCGCCAGCTTGGTGCAATAAGCCAAGAGCACCATCCAAAATATTTCTCGTTTGAGGGAGTTATTAAATAAAAGCAATGCAAGAATTTGCGAGTCCGTGCAAACCTCGATCGACGATAATAACTGTTAAAGTATGTCTAACATTTATTGCAAAGAGTTGTGAGAACCTGCGAGAAGTCTTCTTCATAGATCTTTAGCAAGAAGAAGACGAACAGCTCCTGTAGACTGCTTCCTTTTCCTCAAACCATGCCATAAGGAATCATAAGCGCCAGCCAGACGCCTGGCTCAAACTAGAATATAATTAGTTAATAGATATACCTTAGAGCAAATTATGCTTTCCTACATAGAGCTGGGAAGTTACTCAGTCCCTCGCACTGGAGTGGTCCTTTCGTTCAGGAAAAGTTCAGAAAAAAAAAGGGGGGGGGGGGGGGGATACGGAAGAATTAACCGAGGAAAGAATAATTCCCCTTCCGATATACTCGAATTAGAGGAAAATTGAGAAGAAACATCCAACTATGGAAGTACTGTAGAATTATAGGATTCTTACAGCACCTCTTATTTTGATATCGAGATTTCCTGACCACGGTTGCAAGTAATGGGCCATAAAGGCTCCACCCAGGCTTTAACCAGGCGATAGGCGCCAGCCAGGCGCGAGGCGTCAGCCAGGCGCGAGGCGTCAGCTAGGCGCGAGGCGCCAGACAGGCGCGAAGCGCCAGCCAGACGCCAGGCGCAAAGACATCAGGATCTCCAATTTCTCAGTATTTGGAGATAGGACTTTCCAAGAGTTTCCTCTTTGAGAACGACACAAGATCAGTTTTTTTTCCTGACAGGGACACAAGTTGTTGCACAGGCGGCCGTGGCCCTTGTCAGGATTAACTGAAATTGCGGAAGTTCTCAACACGAACAGACTTCTCATGTCAGGTAATATAGTGGTCGCGTGAGCGGACTTCTTTCCTGGCAAGAGGAGTTGTTTTGGGAGAAACTTTCTTTGCCAGATCAACCCTCTACTGACAATTATTCTAGATATCGCACAGGAGAACGTAGTACGTGTCAGGATAAGTGGGTTCTTCTGCTTTATAGACCTTTACATGGTGAAGAGAACCGATATCTTTAGAGGTCTCTCGCTTTCCTCAACCTTATGAGACAAGTGATAGAAAATATATCGGACTCATAAGTTAATCTGGGTGCAGGTTTTAGAAAGACCTTGGCAACCCCTTTTTTATTGCACGTTTCGGCTAGTCCCTTGAACCATGCAGCTCCTTTTCTCTTTCATTGTTATTAACAGGATGTTATATTATCCTACTCCTATGTAAACATATAACAAGGGAGACCTTGTAATGTTTTGGTACTGGAAAAGACTCGTAGGAGCTCTCAGTATTGGGTGAGAGGCTCTTTCAAGTATCTGAACCGTACATTACGGCCTGATGTCCTAGGATAGGAATCTTGAATAATTCTCCTCGATCCTGGATCAATTATTAGGAGAATAGGATAATAATAATTTGTTTTGCAGAATAACGATGATAGAATTTTCCATTCTCTCGTTGCCCAGGCACAAGGACAGGAAGAAAGAATATAAGAGAGAGGTAGCAATATACGCCATCTTTATGTTATAGAAAGGGGAATAAAATTTAGTCTTTTTCCCCTAAAATATAAACTCTTTACAGAATGTAAGACAAAGGGCGTCAAAGAAAGAGAGGATAATACGTTATGCCTCATTTTAGACTTAGAGAGGTTGGATTCTCAGAGGTCACGTTCTTCTCACAGCAGGTTTTGGAAGTCTTTTCCAAGACAGTCTGAATATTCTTTCAGCATCTATTTTAAATGGACCTTAACAACCTCTCCACTCTGAGTCTGTCTGCGTGCAGACTGACCAGAAGTGGACATGAATTAGAGGATGTTTCAAGGTAAATGACAGTAGTCATGGATAAGATATATAATTACTGCAGATCGTGCTATAGGGAATGAGGAAACTGTCCTCTTCCGATACCTCTGTGAACCACATAGCGGATTTTTTTTCCCTTTTAGAGGGAAGAATTACCTTTGTATATATCTGCTATCAAAGAACGCAGTAAAAAGCTATACTCTGTCTCTATAAAGGGAATTGGAGATAGCAGAGCATTAAGATCTTCGGGATCTTAAACAATACCTCTATACGACAAGACTAGGAGATCTTATAGTTACAATGGGATCCTATTTGGGCCTCAGATTCCGTGTTCTGACAAGATGGAACTGCTCCTCGTCAATGTTTCTCTTGGTACTAATCGACCAAAAGGACGAGTGAGATTTTGGGCTTGGAATCTGGAATCAAATTCTAGAAAGACTCGGCAATGGGTTCCTGCCAGCATGGTATGTTTGGCAAAAGAACTAAAACCTTTTATTCCTGGATCAACGCTTTCAGATAAAGGATTCTTTGTCCAGTGTCATCTACAAAAGAAGATAAGGTTTAAACGTTTGCTGACAGAGTCTTTGGAATACGATGAGGGCTCAAAACTACTTCCCAGAAGGTTCGAAGAGATAAATTTAAAGAGCTAGAAATCGGGAATCCTCCCAATTTCAGCTCAGTCTCTCCTTAGACTTCCAGGTTCTTTCTCTGCCTTCGTGCAAGGATAGGGAAGATTTTGCAACGAGAGAACTCATCAACATGTAGGAAGAGTGCTCGTTAGCAACGGAAGTATCAAGTATGATCCTCCTCGGAGGAAGACTGGTCTCTCGGACTATTAGATTTTCTATCGTCTACTGGATGTAGCTGACTAAAATTACCTCCCCTTGTTGCAGAGGCCATAAGCTCAAAGTGAAAGAATTTCTTCCACCCTTTTCCATTCTCCTGATAAACGATTGTGGATGTTCAGACTTTCGGACAACGTAGCGCCAATCAGGCGCCAAATGCCAAACAGGCGTAAAGACGCCAGAGCAAGGCAGTCCAAATAAACACTGTCATTGTCTGATGAGGAGAAGGAGTAGGCTTCCAATCTGGCGCAGATATGCTAGAGGCGAATAAATCAGGCAAATAAAGTGTCCGAGGTGGACATCGCCAGTTTTCATCGAGACTCTTAACAAGCTCGAATCTCTAGCAAGTGGGGAGAAGTCAGCCAGGCGCCAGGCGCGAGGAGCTAGCCAGGCGCCAGGCGCCAGGCAAGCGAAGCACCAGCCAGGCGCGAGGCGCCAGCCAGGCGCGAGTGAGGCGCCAGCCAGGCGCAAGACGCCAGGCAGGCGCGAGGCGCCAGGCAGGCGCGAGGCGCCAGGCAGGAGCGGTGACGCCAGGCAGGCGCGAGGCGCCAGGCAAGCGAAGCACCAGCCAGGCGCGAGTGAGGCGCCAGCCAGGCGCGAGTGAGGCGCCAGCCAGGCGCAAGACGCCAGGCAGGCGCGAGGCGCCAGGCAGGCGCGAGGCGCCAGGCAGGCGCGAGGCGCCAGGCAGGCGCGTGACGCCAGGCAGGCGCGAGGCGCCAGGCTCCAGCCAGGCGCCAGCCAGGCGCGAGTGAGGTGCCAGCCAGGGGCGAGGCGCCAGCCAGGCGCGAGGCACCAGCCACAGGCAGGTGCGAAGCGCCAGCCAGGCGCAAGCCAGGCTCTAGGCTTCATCCAGAAGAGATCTGTTTCAAAGAAAGCCCTGGTCTTCTTTGGAACAGTGGAATCTCTAAAGCACTTCTTGAGTAACTTGATGATTCCTTCAAACAGCTAAGAATTAAAAGCGCTTGAAGTGCGAGCTTTTAACAGTTCTTGTTCTTTCCATAACAATATGTCGTGAGAGTCATATTAGCTGTAATAACGGGAGATGCAACTCTGTGTTGACTTCTCTTTGCACGAAGGAGATCAAGTGGGCCTATGAGAGATCCTTCTCTCTTTGTTATACGTGTCCACGGATGCGTTGCTGGGATAGGGAGCCGACACTGATCCTTAACTAGTGAATTAAAAATTTTTTTTTAACATAAGTGTATTATTTTCTGGGGTTATTTGAAATGAGTTTGGGGATAGCTCTTTTCAAATTAAGCTCAAACCCTCGTGTTAGGATCAGGTGATCGGGATCGGTGTTGTGCTCCTTAAATTATGCCAATAGGCATTGGTGTGTTGTCATGTAAGTGGATAAGACCCCATTGACAAATGACCACTAGATTCTGTCAAGTAAGTGGATAAGACCCACCATTTTGACAGATCTACAAGAACTCTTAGGCCCATAGGTCACATCCTCGCTGAGGCTCTTGAAGCAGACTAAGCAGACTACTAGCAATAGCTAGGAAGTCGACCCTTCGTCTAAACACATAGGAACCAAGGTTTTATTTATTTATTACCTACAACGTATGTTGTTTACTGTCTATTCAGTAATAGCTGTCTTTTACCCTCCACCAATGGTGTGAATCAGCTATGTATATATGACAGGTAAGTTGAATGTATAAAAATGATATTGTTATGATACAATAAAGTTTTATACATATTACCTGGCCAGAATATACAATTAAATGGCCCACCCAACCTCCCCTCAGGAGACAGCTGGAAGAAAAAATATGAATTAGAAAACGGGTATGGTTCCTATTCCCGCCACCCAGCGGCGGGGGGGGTAGATCACCTGCCACGTGTGCCGCGAAATTCGAATTTCTGTCGGACGACGGAGTAATAGCTATGTATATATCTGCCAGGTAAGTATGTATAAAACTTTATTGTATCATAACAATATCATTTATAGGTGCTTTATGGCGCTAATAACCAGAATTCGGCCCGTTATGGCACCATAAATCGCCGATTTTGTGGTGCTAGACAAGCCCCATAAAACTGGATCACTGATAATCGGGGGACGCCTCTAAATGATTAAATGAAAAATGAAAAAAATAAAAATAAATGAACAATTAACATCACTCTTACCTTTATCGAAAATGCTTGTTAGCGTATGGAAGACAGAGAGGAGGGGAGAGGAAGGAGGAGAGGTTATTGTTTGGAAGGGGAATCTCTCTCCAGAAGAACTTTAGGCATCAAAGACCTGTGTGGGCTTACTTCTTTTCGTTTTTTACTGGCACTATTTGAGATTACTTCCTTACTTCATTTTTTTACTGACACTAGGACCAGCTTGAGAATTACTGGACCCCTGTTGCACAACAAAACTGTTCAGAGACTTTTGTTTCTGGCAGTTCTTGAAAATTTGCCTACAGTTGAATACGGCATTTTCATTAAACATGTTGGAGGCACGGATTACAACTTCTTTGATGGAATGATAACTCTCCACAAAATTTTTTTTACATCATTCCACCTTGCAAACATGACATTTATATTGTTATAAAGGATTAGTTTATCCAGACCTCTGAATCTAACAATGGCTCTTCTCGGGCTGGTTTCAAACATGTCCTTAATCCCTGAAGTAGACATATTATTGTATGCCCATTCCTTTTCTGGATTTTCAAACCAGCATCTGCTAGCCTTAAATTCACTAACAGCAGCGATTGTTGTAAGCATTTTCTCATTGAGATTGGCATGCAACTTCCTCCAACACTTTGGTTATGAGTTCTTTCTCAAATCTATAGTTTCTCTTGCCTTGATTACAGACGGGTTAAAACTAGGAACTTTCTTTGGCCCCATGATGGCTTATTTAGCAGTTTCAACAACTAACACAAAAGCAGAATGGCTCACAAAAGAAGATGGAATGCTTTGTTTTTGGCGCTTGATATGGAGCCTGGTCACACGCTGGGCCCCGGATGGAGCGTTTCCGAGTATACAAAAACCGAAGAAATGTACAATAACCAGGACAAAATTTTGTTGACAAAAGTCTATGAAAACCGAGGTTTGAATGTATCTCATTAATAAAAAAGCAAAAATTCTATAGTTTGTAGAAATCTTGTACTACGTTACACGTTGTATTTAAGGCACTTGCAAGGAAAATAGAGATTTTGGAAGAGTTGTGACCACAGTATGAAGATTCACAGCTGGATTTCTTTGGAGGTCACATAAGAAGTGAATTTGCCTTGAGATTTAAGTTTGTAGAGGCTAGAAAGTAGAATTAGCTCTCAAAGATTTGCGTGGCTTGGTAGTGTGATGAAAAGTAATTAGATTGGAATTAGCAGGACAAAGAAGAGAACAAAGGTAAAAAATGCACGTAACAGAAAAGAACAGAGAACCCACTTCATGTGTTCTACCATTAAAGGATATGTAATCTGTTTTAAAAAATTATTGATAACAGTGATGGTGATGTTGAATTCTTATGTGTTGACATCAGATAGTTTGAGACAATTACGCAAAAAGTTTTAATGATGTTAGTCCACATTGGTGTTACATTGGAATGTAAATAACAACTAACGTATAGAAAAATATCTGCTCAGCTATTATAGCAATACAGATGGAGTTTATGTTTCAGCCTTAATTTACATTCAAATGAAAGAACTCGTGTAATGGGTTAATGCTTTATGTAGTTTATGTACCTCAGAATTATTTAAGAAATGGGGGGACAAAACAGAAGTAGGAATAATAACTTCTTATATTAAAAAATATCAAATGGAAGATATGGAAAAAACAAGAAAAGGGTATAAAATTAATTTATACAATAATTTATTAAAACGTTTCTAAGAGATATAAAAGAAAGCAATGGAGAAGCTGTTGAAAATTCTAAAAAAAAAATATAATACGTACCGTAAAAGGCTTGAAAAACGTTCAGACCAGGTTGTGGGTAGTCCATTGTAATTCATACTTTTACTGGTCTTGTAGTATCCATCTGCTTGTAAGAAGCCTAGGAAGTGTTATGACTGCATATACTACAGTATTGGTGAAGGTGATCCCTAATAAAGTCCTTAATGCACAACCTGGTTGTAAGTCTAGGCCTGCTTGTAATTGTGAATTTCAACACCTTTGTCACTTCCTTCTTTGTAATATTTTTATGGTTTGATAAATTACTTTTACTATATTTTACTAATAATTTTACTCTGCTTCCTGTCCCTTTGTATCCTTGATTCTATATACAGAATTGTTTTTTCTTTATGACTTGTTATTCTTTTTATTTTTTCATAGCTTTCTACTTAATATATTTTTAGATTAATTTGCTCTAGGGCCTTCTGGTTTATGTGCAATTCACAGTTTGGATGTCTTAAGTTATTGCACTCTTTAACCTTCCTTACTAGTAAATTTATGTGCATCTGTATGATGTTACACTAAGGTATTTCATGTTGAATTAACTAAAATTATTTTCCATTTTTCAGTATGTAGTGGGTCGTCATGGCAAAACTCTTTTACCACAGTACCTGGCTATGTACCGACTGACCGTAGAAAACATGGAGACCTATTGTGTGGTTATGAGAAATGTGTTTCAAGTTCCTTCAATACATAAGTATGTATATTTGTTATTCTTTTTTATGTTTTTGCTTATGTAGAGGTCATTAGAGATAGCCATCTGTTGTGGTGTTAGGTTCCTTATGTGTATGGTTCTTTTACTTTGTTTTCCATTTCACATGATGCCCCAATTTCAATTTATAGCCATTTAATTGATTGATGATGCATATTTTTGTACATGAACTTCCCTGACAGATATATACATAGCTATAGTCTCCGACGTTCCCGACAGAATTTCAAATCTCGCGGCACACGCGACAGGTAGGTCAGGTGGTCTACCTTACCCGCCGCTGGGTGGCGGATGTACGAACCACTCCCGTAAGCTTGTCAGATTTTTCTCTGTCGCGGCAACGATAACAACTGTTGTCGGTTCCTGCTCGATAGTTTTTCGATTCTCGCATGCCTGGGAGGTTAATTTCGGATTCTTTTGGGTGACGTATTCGTCTTTGTTTGGCTTGGCATACGCTGATTGTGGGACCGGTTTGATTTTGAGTTTGTTTTTTCTTTAACGATGTCTGATCTAGAATCGGTAGTTAAAACTTCGGTTTTGTTTAGGGTTTGCGTGAATGAAGGATGTAAGGTGAGGTTGCCGAAAGCTTCGGTAGACCCCACCCACGGTTTGCATGAAATGCAGGGGGTGGGAATGAAATGTGCTTTTTGCTAACCCTTGTAGTGAATGTAAGGGATTGAATGAAGAAGAATATAAGGCTCTCTCTTCTTATGTTAGGAAGTTCGGGAACGTGATAGAGTGCGTAAGGCTTCCTCTAGAAGTTCTAGCAGATCTAGAATGAGTGAGTTGGATGTGGATCCTAATAGTATCTAACGTAGAATTAGAACCTTCTTCCCAAGTTGCAGCCCCGGCTCCCCGCACCGAAGCCGAAGATTCGCCTTCGGAGGCGGCAGCTCTGAAAGCCAAGAATCGTTCGTGGCATCAGAAGATTCGTCAGTTGGAAGGTAAGGAGAGTGTTAGTGATCAGTGCAGTGTCCCCAGTGTTGGTGGAGGGTGCGTCTGACCGGCTCCTTAGTGCCTCTAGGCCTAGACCTCTTCCAGACTCCCAGTTCCAGTGGAGTAGGAAGTCGAAAGCCGCAGGAGGGCTAGGGAGAGCCCCCACCGGTCAGGCGTCCCCTCGGCAGATCCTGAAGTACGCTCCCAGGCTGCCTCGGATCGCTACAAGAAGGAGGCTCCTACGCCAATGCTTCTCCTCTTCGTCGTCTCCCTCTCCGAAGAGAGGTTGGAACTCCCGGATGCGTCGCGCCCGTTGAAGAGGGCTTGGAAGGCTCCATGCAGTCCTTTGGCTTCTAGTCGGAGGTTTTCCCGGAAGAATCGTCGTGGAGGAAGGCGAATAAAACCCAAGAAATCCTATGATCGTTTCTTCTTCTCGCGCTCCGCGCTCGGCGCCTGCTTCCGAGGAAGAAATAGAAGATTCTCCTACGAGAGTACTCGCGGGACTTCAAGCTCAGATCACGGCGCTAGCAGACTCTCTAGCAGTTAGATCACGTAGGAAGAAGGACGTTTCTCTTCGATCAAGAGATCTAGGCGCCGCTCTTCAGAGGATCGTTCTCCTTCATATGTGGAGGTTTCGTATGAAGGTGGGGGCTCGCGTGAGCGCCCTCGCTCGCGGGAGCGCCCTCGCTCGCTGTGAGCGCCCTCGCTCGCCTGGCTCTCTTTCTATTTCAAGGCGCCAAACATCGGTAGGACGCTCTATGGAGAAAGAAGTTTTTTCTCCAGATTGGATTCCCGCTTCCGGTAAGCGCACTGCACCTGCTCATCACGCGATTTCTTCAAACTCCCTCGCGTGAGACTTCTCCTCAGCAGCCTCAAGATTTTAGAAGGCGCCCTTATACAAGTAGGCGTTCTTCTTCCAGATGTCACTCTCCTCGAGTATCGGATCGTGACTTCTCTCCTGACAGGCATCTAGAGTCTGTAGAGTGTGCATGATAGACGGCCTTCTGTTAGCCGCTCCCCACAAGGTAGGCGCCAAGAGCCTACTGCACATAGCTCTCCTAGTAGGCGCTCGTCTCTTTTTAAGGCGTCATACTCCGATTATTCTCCTAAGGGCAGACAACAAGAGTCTTTCAAGCGCCCTTCTCCGTGTAGGCGCTCTCCCGCTTCTAGGCGCACTTCTCCTGACCGTTTGTCTCTTGGTAGGCACCAGGAATCCCGGAAGCGCCCTTCTCCAAGTAGGCGCTCGTTAGTGTGAAGCGCCCTTCTCCTGAATGTTACCTCTTGTTAGACGTCAAGAGTCTCGCAAGCAGCCTTCTCCTAGTAGGCGCATTTCGCCTTTCCAGTCGAACTTCCGTTGATCGTACGCAACTGGACAGGTATGGAGAGCCGCGCAAGCGCTCTGCTCTCGATAGGCGCTCTTCTCCTGGCGGCAGCCGCTCGCTCAGGATAGGTGCATAGAGTATAGTAGGCGCTCGCCTCCTCGTAAGCGCCCTGCGGATGTTTCCGAGGATTCTCGGAGTAGGAGCCCTACCTCTCCTTCGGCTGAGATTCCGTATACCTCGAGAGGGCGGAGTCTCATCGTAGACTTCCCAGATCTTCTCATCGTTCTCCAGTGGATGTGAACTCTTCTAAGAGAGGGCGTTCTCCAACCTCTCGCTCAACTCCTGCTAGGATCCCTTCGTCACCTAAGGATATTCCGCGCTCGCCTCGACAAGACGTCCTGGAAGGTTCGGATGAGGCACCGAACACTTCTGCTGCTGTCTCTTCTACAAGAAGCTTACAGAGCTACTTTTACAAGTTTTTGGGGATTCCCTTACGCTACGGCTCCTCCTTCTCCTCACTCACTTTTTTCAACGGCGAAGACAGCGAAGAGTTCTTCTTGTGTGAGGATGAAAGCCAACTCTTTCATGAAGAAGGCACTGAGGAGTTTTGGTTCCTGGATGGCTTCCAAAGAAGAAGCGGGGAAAACGATGTTCGCTTTTCCTCCTTCGAAGTTATCAGGACGCGCTGGTTTCTGGTATGAAACAGGAGAGCCCTTAGGATTGGGTCTACCGTCTTCGGCTGATTCGGATTTTTCGGCGCTGGTAGATTCGACAAGGAGAACTGCCCTTAACTCTGCTAAGACGACTTGGGCAATGAATGAATTGGATCATTTGCTCAAAGGTATGTTTAGAGTGCTAGAAGTATTTAACTTCCTTGATTGGTCGTTGGGAGTCCTAGCCAAGAAAATTGAAGTGCCAGAGTCAATTTCACCAGATGATCTTATGTGTGTTTTGTCTTGTATGACAAGTCAGTAAGAGACGGAGCGAGTGAAATCGCCTCCCTTTATGGGGCCGGGATCGTGAAGAAGAGATCGGTTTATTGTTCCTTCTTAACGAAGTCGGTCTCCCATGCTCAGAGGTCTTCTTTGCTGTTGCTCCTCTGTCTACTCAGTTGTTCCCGAAAACATCGAGTGCAGGACATTTCGAGGTCACTTTCGGCCAAAGCCACCCAGGACCTTTTGGCACAGTCGGCAAGAAAACCTCGCCCTTCCTTCCCTACCAAAGCTAAGAAGGAAAAAGCAAGTGTTCGAGAACCCTTTCGAGGGGCATCGTCATCAAGAACCTCTACGTTTAGAGGTCGTAGACCTTCAAGAAGGGTAAGACTTTCGCCAAGTCTGTTAAAGCCCCCAAATAACTTGCAAGTCCTTCAAACAACGGTGGGCGCCAGACTCTTAGAGTTTGCAGAAGTCTGGGCCCAAAAACGGGCGGATCCTTGGACCCTTTCTATTTTGAGGAGAGGTTACCTCATCCCTTTCGTCGAAAGACCTCCCTTGACGACCATCCCAAGGGAACTGACGGCCAGGTACAGAGACCCCATCATGAATCAAGCTCTCCATCTAGCAGTAGATCAGATGCTGGAGAAGGGGGCTATCGAACTAGTGACAGCCACCATCATTCATCGGGCTTCTAACAACCGCCTTTTCCTAGTTCCGAAGTCCTCAGGGGGATGGAGACCGGTGTTGGATGTAAGCGCCCTGAACTTCTTCGTAGAAAAGAAGAAGTTCACGATGGAAACGCCTTCATCAGTGCTGGCAGCACTTCGTCCAGGGGACTGGATGGTTTCCTTGGATTTACAGGACGCTTACTTCCACGTACCGATCCATCCTTCCTCGAGGAAGTTTCTCAGATTCATGATGGGGGGGAAAATTTTTCAGTTCAGGGCTCTGTGTTTCGCCTCTCGACGGCCCCTCAATGGTTCACGGGGATTTTGAGGAATGTGGCTCAATGGCTTCATTTGAAAGGGGTGAGGATATCCATGTACCTCGACGATTGGCTAATAAGGGCCAATTCAGAAGATCGTTGTTTGAAGGACTTACAAGTAACCTTAGAATTGACGAAGGCTTTGGGACTTCTCGTCAATTTCAAGAAGTCATCACTAATTCCCGAGCAAGAGTGTGTGTATCTCGGGATACAGATGAACTCTCTGAGTTTTCGGGCTTTTCCCTCGCAGGAAAGGATAGCCCGAGGATTCGAGAGAGTAACAACCTTCTTAGGGAAAGAAGTATGCACAGTGAGGGAGTGGATGAGTCTGCTGGGGACACTCTCCTCTCTGGAGCAATTCGTTTCCCTAGGAAGGTTGCACCTGAGACCGCTCCAAATCTTTCTTCATCGGAATTGGAGTCGTCGTTCTCAGGATTTGACGTTCTTCCCTGTCGCTTATCCCAGGACATCAAGAAACATCTCTTATGGTGGACAGATCCCAACCTCTTTGCGAAGGGACTGTCTCTTCAATCACAGACCCCCAACCTGGTGTTGTTCTCCGACGCGTCGGACATGGGGTGGGGTGCAACTCTGGGAACCAACGAAGTGTCAGGTACCGGGTGGGGTAGGGGACAGGTAGCCTGGCACATCAACAGAAAGGAGTTGATGGCTGTGTGGTTGGCTCTGAAGGCTTTCGAGCCCAAAGTCAGAAGATCGGTAGTGCAGGTCAACGCGGACAACACTACAGCTCTGGCATATCAGGAAAAAACAGGGGGGGGGGGGGACGCATTCCTTCTCCCTGTACGAGACAGCAAGAGACCTTCTTCTGTGGGCAGAAGAAAGAGGAATCAAGCTTCTCACCAGGCGTTCGTGCAGGGAGAAAGGAATGTAAGAGCAGATCTCCTCAGCAGGAAAGATCAGGTCCTTCCCACAGAGTGGACTCTTCATCTGGATGTATGCCAGAGCCTGTGGAAGTTATGGGGCAGGCCACACATAGACCTCTTTGCCACGTCAAAGAACAAGAGGCTGGATCCTTACTGCTCTCCGATATCGGATCCAGAGGCAGTAGCAATAGATGCTCTTCTTCTAGACTGGAACGGACTCGACGTCTACGCGTTTCCCCCCTTCAAGTCCTGGGGCTAACTATCAAGAAGTTCGTAGAGTACGATTCAACGAGAATGACCTTAATCGCTCCCTTTTGGCCGGCCCAAGAATGGTTCACAGAGGTACTGGAATGGTTGGTGGACCTCCCAAGATCGCTCCCGCTAAGGAGCGATCCTACTCAGACAACCCCACTTCGACAGGTACCAACAAAAATCTCCTCGCTCTCAGTCTGACTGGTTTCAGACTGTCCAAAGTTTGGTCAGAGCGAAAGGCTTTTCAGCAGCAGCTGCTAAAGCAAAATCGCAAGAGCGAGGAGACCTTCCACCTTGCGTGTATACCAGTCAAAGTGGGATGTCTTCAGACGTTGGTGCAAGAGGAAGAACATTTCCTCTTCCAGTACCTCTGTGACCCAAATTGCGGATTTCCTTATTTTCCTCAAAGAAGAATGTCATCTGGTTGTGTCAACTATTAAGGGATACCGCAGTATGTTGGCGGCGGTATTTCGGCATAGAGGCTTAAATATATCGATGATAAGGACCTGCATGATCTTATTAGATCATTTGAAACCATTAAGCGTCCTCATGTAGTACCGAACTGGTGAATCTCAGACGTAGTCCTACAACTTCCTTGGATCGTCTAGATTCGAACCTCCTGGCTTAGCCTCTTTCAAGGACTTGACGAAGAAGGCTATCTTCCTTTTGGCCCTAGCTACAGCTAAAAGAGTGAGTGAGCTCCAAGCTATTGAGGGCAAGGTAGGGTTTAAGGAAGATTCATGGTGTGTCGTTTCTTCCAAGTTTTCCTTGCAAAGAATGAAAAACAAAAACCCATCACGCCCTTCCCGCCCAGGTAGCTTTGAAGTTCGTAGTGTTTATCTTTTCTAGTAGGGGAAGAGCCTGAAAGAACTCTTTGCCCTATGAGGAATTATGAAAGTATTTCCTTAAGAGGAAGGAACAAACGTTAAGGCTAATCAAGATGTACTTTGGTGCTCCGTAAAGGACCCCACTCGGCCCATGTCGAAGAATGCTCTTCCTTTTTTCTGAGAAGCCTTATTAACAGAGCACATGTTGCCTGTAAGGAAGACCATTTTAGACTACTGAAAGTGAAAGCTCACGAGGTGAGAGCCATCGCAACTTCGCTTGCATTCAGAAAAAATATGTCTGTGCGGAACTTGATGGAGGCGACTTTTTGGAGATGCCAATCGGTTTTCGCAAACCACTACCTACGTGATGTAAAAATCACATATGATAAATGCTTCGCCTTGGGGGTCCTTTCGTTATCGGCGGATTCGGTGCTGGGGCAGGGAGCTGAAAAACTTATCCTGTGTAAATTTTTTATATGTTACCCTATATTTTATATTGTTGTTTTTTGGTTGTCTGAAAGAGGTTGCAGGAGGCACCTCTTTTTGTCGTAATATTAACCCTTTGTATTTTGGTTAGGTGGTCTGGTGGGTTTTGGCTCCTTGCAGAGGTAGTGGTAAGGATCTGTTAGGTAAGCGGACAAGGTCCCTCTAACAGCATCCGACTTGGATTCTACCACAATAGGGGATCACATATCCCAGTGGTAGATCCGAGAGTCTTTCAGCATCAGGTCACGTCCTAGCTGTAGCTCTCCAGGGCAATGCAGACTCAGAGATAGTATCTATGAAGTCTTCATCCTGAAAAGGTGAGAACCAAGGTTTTTATATCCTACAACATTAGTTGTTTCCCGTCTTACCTGTATTATTGAGCTGTCTCTTACCCTCCACCAAGGGTGCCAATCAGCTATGTATATATCTGTCAGGGAAGTTCATGTACAAAAATGATATTGTTAAACTACAATAAAGTTTTGTACATACTTACCTGGCAGATATATACGATTAATGGCCCACCCAGCCTCCCCTCAGGAGACAGGTGGAAGAGAAAAATCTGACAAGCTTACGGGAGTGGTTCGTACATCCGCCACCCAGCGGCGGGTAAGGTAGACCACCTGACCTACCTGTCGCGTGTGCCGCGAGATTTGAAATTCTGTCGGGAACGTCGGAGACTATAGCTATGTATATATCTGCCAGGTAAGTATGTACAAAACTTTATTGTAGTTTAACAATATCATTTTATTACACTGCAGATTGCCTGTAACTCCATGGTAGGCCAAGTTTGTTGAACTGCAAGCACTTTTCTACAGAACATTTAGTTTTCTTTGAAAATAGCTGCTTAACAGCACTACAGTAGTTGTTTACCCATAAAGTTAGTTGATGAATCATGCTTAGATATTTGTTTGCTAAACTGCTTCAAACTTGTTAGTGATAAATAGCCAAATTCCATACTAACTGCACACAGCCACACTAACTAAGTAGATCCTCAAAGAAATAAGACCTAAGCATGCGCAGATCACACTCAGTTTCCTGTATGGTGTCATCACATTCCTTGTGCTAAATTTCTATGAGAAGAGAATGGAGAAGGGAGGTGGGCAATAACAGTTTCGGGTTTTAATGTGAAAGCTTCATTTAAATCTGCACATCATAATACAGGCAGTCCCCGGTTATCAGCGGGGGTTCTGTTCCGATGGCTTGATGGTAAGCGAAAATTGCAGATGACCTGTGCTTATCAGCGTGAAATTTGGCGCTGATAATAACTGGTTGATGGGACTTCTGTTAGGTATGTATCAATGTCAATATTCTATTATTGGCGCTAGACAAGCACCATAAAACTGGATTGCTGATAACTGGGGGCTGCATGTAGTTTGAATCAGATTAGAAGGGAGGATGATTACAAAGAAACCTTAAAAGAGAATAGTTGGACCATCATACAAGGAGTCCGTTTACTCTGGATGGATATGGTGTAATTGAGCAATAATTGTATCACCCAGAATAATGGGACCATCCATAAAGCAGTAGATATGTAATGGAAGTCATAAATCCTGAAAGTGCATCCACACTGCAGTAAAAATATATGACCTGCTGCTACAATTGGTCCAAATTATGCAGTTACTAAAGCCTGGAAAATATGCGCTGACATCTCTCATGTGCCTTGATTTTGACTTGCAAAAGGTCCTGTAGTGAAATATTTTTTAAAAGCTTGAGAAATCAAAGCCAGCAGACAGACTCTTGACTTTGCTCTTCCCAGATTTTTCAGGTTAGTGACATTAATTGTTGGTACATAACCGATAGGCAGTTTCAGGTGCTTTGAAGCCTTGTAAAAAAAATTTCCCAAAACTCTAAAAAGTTTGGTGTGCATGTAGTAGTAAGCTTCCCTTGCTAAACCAGACACCGTCGCTAGTTCAACAGATGTTGTCTTACCCCTTGTTCAAACCATTTGAAAACAGTAGCAGCTCAGGATCTGGAGGAACTATAGAGGCTTCCTTGAGTGGATTCTGGTGGCCCTACCTACCACCAGTGGAGATCATGAAGTACTGCCTTTATTTTGAGGATCTGGGCATAAGGAGATAGTGAGGTGCCCTTCCAACATTAGGGTAACTGAAGTTGGAGTGTATACAGAACTAATTGTGAGGAACCATTTTCGTCAGTGACGTCAGATAAT
>NC_087205.1:71749163-71784163 GCF_015104395.2 Macrobrachium nipponense
GAAGGTTGTGCCAGTGGGGCATCTCTCTCGGTTCTTCTGCAAGAAGAGCCAGCAGGTCCGGATACCAAACGGCTTGAGGTCGTTTGGGAGCCACCAGGATCATCCTGAGATTGGGAGTGACCAGCGCTCGGCTGATCACTTTCCGAATCAGACAAAAGGGAGGAAAGGCGTAGACGAAGAGGTTGTCCAGGGGTGTTGAAGAGCGTCCTCTGCAGCTGCCCATGGGTCCGGCACGGCTGAGCAAAAAACTTGAAGTTTTTTGTTGTGCCGGGTGGCGAACAGGTCTATGACTGGACGCCCCCATAGGTTGAAGAGCCTTTCCGCCACTTCTGGGTGTAGGGACCACTCGGTCCCTATTACCTGATCCCGACGGCTGAGCTTGTCCGCTACTACATTCCTCTTGCCTGGAATGTAGCGTGCTGACAGCTCTATCGAGTGAGCCGTGGCCCACTCGTGCACCTGCACCGTCAACTGGTGTAGCGGGAGAGACACTAGGCCCCCCTGCTTGTTGACGTATGCCACTACTGTGGTGTCGCACATCAACACCACCGAGTGTCCCATCAAGCGGTCTTGGAACTCTTGGAGAGCGTAAAACGCCGCCTGAGTTCCAGGACATTGATGTGAAGGTGCTTGTCGTGATGGTCCCACACACCTGCAGCCAGCAACTCCTCCAGGTGTGCCGCCCCATCCCTCGGTCGATGCGTCTGAGAACAGCAGCATCTCCGGGGGGGGAGTGCGAGGGGCACTCCTCTTAAGAGGTTCCTGTCGTCGAGCCACCAGGCTAGGTCCTGCCTCACCTTCTCCGTGATGGCCACGGGGAAGTAAGGTGGATCCTTTACCTGTGACCAACTCTCCCTTAGTCTCCACTGGAGAGACCGCAGGTGAAGACGTCCGTGAGGAACTAACTTCTCGAGTGACGACAGGTGGCCGATCACGACTTGCCATTGCTGCGCTGCCTGTTCCTGCCGAGACAGGAACCGGCCGGCTGCCTCCCTGAATTTGCTGATCCTCAAGTCTGCGGGGCGGACTTGAGCTGCTACCGTATCGATCAGCATACCCAGGTACTTCATCTTCTGCTTGGGTTCGAGATCGGACTTCTCGTAGTTTATCACGATCCCCAGATCGCGACAAAACTTTAGAAGTCGATCCTGTCCTGCAGCAACTGCGAGCGGGAGCTCGCCAGGACCAGCCAATCGTCGAGATACCTCAGAAGACGTATCCCGTGCGAATGGGCCCAAGCAGACACCAGTGTGAACACTCTCGTGAACACCTGTGGGCGGTTGAGAGACCGAAGCAAAGTGCCCTGAATTGGTACACCGTCCCGTCGAAGATGAAGCGGAGGTACTTTCTGGAGGACTGATGGATGGGTATTTGGAAATACGCATCCTTCAGGTCCACCGAAAGCATGAAGTCGTTCTCACCCTGATGGAGTCCAGCACGGAACGTGCGTCTCCATCTTGAACCGAGTCTGGCGAACAAATCGGTTCAGGGGAGAGAGATCTATCACCGGGCGACAGCCAGCCCCCGATGCCTTTTCACTAGGAAAAGGCGGCTGTAAAAGCCCGGTGACCGATCCACTACGACTTCTACAGCTCGTTTGGTCAGCATGGTCTTGATCTCCTGCCGAAGAGCGTCGTCCTTTGAGGATCCCAGAACATATGTCTGCAGATGGACCGGGTTGGAGGTGAGGGGTGGCCGAGATTCGAAGGGTAGTAGATATCCCTCCCGAAGGACGTCTACTATCCAGGTCTCGGCACCGTAGCGCTGCCAAGTTGCCCAATGGCTCGACCAGGCACCCCCCCACTTCCCGGCAGCTGGTGAGGGGGAACGCCGTCCCTAGCGTTTCCCACCTCGCTTCGACTTCTTCCCAGCACCTCCTCGGGGAAAGGATGGGCTGGGAGGAGGGCTGGTTACGGCCTCCTTTACCAGAAGTTGAAGCAGGAAGAGTCTTTCCTCGGGGCTTCGATGGAGCAGCCGTCTTAGCAGCCGAGGAAGCGCTAGCTAAACTCTTAGGCTTAGCCGCAGTTGTACGAGGTTGCCCAGAAACCTTCGTAAACTGCCTGGTGAACCAGACGGTCACTGTCATCAGTGCGCCGTTTTTTCCACCGCAGCGTCCACCATCTCTTCAGGAAAGAGAGCGGAGGAACTCTTCATTGGTCCGTTACGGAGTCCATTTACCGCCTCACGCCCGGCCCCCTTGGCTACTCGTGTAAGGACAGCGTCCCTACGACGGAGAACCAAGTTGGCCCACAGGTTTGCCGTCTGATGGGCGAGGTAGGAGATGGCCCTACCTCCAGACTGGCACAGTCTCCTGAAGTCGGGGTCGTCTTCGAGGGCAGCGCCCCCGGCGTCGGCCCCGCGACCTTGGATACTGTGAGGGACCACAGATCCAACCAAGAGACTGCCTGGAAAGCCGCCATAGCGGTAGCTCCAGGCCCAGTGCCTCCTGCTGCGAGAACCACAGGTTCTCCGACAGGAGCTGCTGCAGGGACACACCTGGAGTTAGCCTAGCTAGCTCCGGGTTAACCTGTTTGGGCGGTATTGGATCCACTGATGGCACGTAGAACTTCCGCTGTCGCTGCAGAGGAGGAGGAAGTAGCTTGGAAGACCGTCCTGACTTAAGTGAGTCCTCTCGTCCTGAGACGAAATTCTCCGATCGCGGCAGTCCCACCGTCAATTTGGGTTCCCTCTTCGGGCCCCAAAATGACTCGAGCCGGGACGTGGGCTCAGATGGTGGTAGCGGCGATCCTTACCCCCAGGTCGTTGTGCTGACGAATCAGCGCAATAACCTGGGCCAAAGTTCCTCTGGATCTCAGGAGTCACAGCGTCCTGAGGAGTAGGACCGTCCAGTCCCTCCAACAGGAGCAGCTCTCGAGACCCTCCTCCTTCAGAAGGAGGAACAGCAACAGACCCCTGACGGTCGCCTCCAACCACTTGCGCGTACGACCTGGCTGGTCCTAAGACCATGTCTGGTTCGTGCGGCGTCGTGGCGGGATCGTGAGCGGCGCACCTCTCACGATCACTCCTAGGTACCTCGCTCTTCCCGGTGTAGCCCGAGGAAGTTGAAGGTATAGGAGAGACAGACCTGACGCTCCCCCCCCGTTCGCTGGCAGGACCAGCGTACGTGGGGGGCTGTAGCCGATCACCAACCCGCGGTGGGGATCGTACTGCAGGCCTGGTCGTGCCGCTCACCTGTGGCGAGCGGCTCGACTGAGCACGTCGACCCCGATCTCGTGCGTCAGACGAGCTGCTGCTGGCCACCGTCTCCGCCCGGTCCCTGTGGGAGCGGCGGTCAGGTGATCTGCAGAGCTCGCTTTCGCGGTGAGACCGGTGAGCGTCCTCACGGCACGTCAAACCGCTGGTACCAGCCGAAGCTGGTGCCGTTGGTCGAGGGGACCTCTTCTCAGCCTCAACCCGTGGCCGGTCAGAGACCGTCACGTCAACCCGAGGTACCGGCTGGTCGCTACGAGAGCGGCCGCTGGCCTGGCGAGCGTCACTTGCGCGACTCTCGACAGTCTTCTGCTCCGTGCCTCTGTCGCGACGGTGAGCAAGCTCAGGCGTCTTGACGTTGGCTGCACGGTCGCCCGAAGGAGACCGTACACTCGTACCTTCTCGCGAACGAGAAGTCGAGCCGGTACCTGACTTAGCAGCAGTGCTACTAAGACCAGGCGCGGATGTACCAGCCGTAGCCAGCACATCCTTGGTCCCCGTCTTCTTCTTCTTCTCAGAAGAGGAGACGGGGCTGGGCCCTGTTCCCGATGGGAACAGGAGGACCAGCAGAAGCACCCCCCGTCACGCCAGAGCGAGACGGGCCCTTCGAAGGTCCCGTAGGAGCCTTCTTAGGGGGGGAGGAGGCAGCCTTCTTAGGGGGGGAGGAGGCAGCCTTCTTCTTCTTCGGCTTGGAAGCCTTAGAAGTCGAAGGGGAAGAGGCGGCAACAGACGACGAAGAAGACGATGAAGACGACGACGACATCTTCCTCTTCTTCCTCCTCTTCTTCGTCAGCTCTCTCAGGACGGACGTCAGGTCTTCCATCCACGGAAAGTCGGGCCAATTGCCGAAGCAAACACGCCCCGACTGATCCTGTCCGGAAAGACCATGAGACCGGTGCAGCCCAACCTCCATGACGAGACGCGACGTGGGCAGGGGCAGGCACGGCAGGAGCGGCAGGAACATCAGCAGCAGGACCAGCACCATCAGGACCAGCACCAGCAGGACCAGCACCAGCAGGACCAGCAGCAGCAGGGCCAGCACCAATAGGACCAGCACCAGCAGGACCAGCACCAGCAGCAACATCAACATTCGAGTTCCGCACCGCGCGCTTCGTAGGAGCGGCGCGAGGGGCTGGGCCAGCAACACTCGCTGCAGGTACGGCAGGTACGGCAGCATAGTCCGGCGTCACAGACCTCTCCATCTCAGCCAAACTCATCATTGGGACGGGCGGTAGATCCAGGGGCGAACTTTTGGGGCAGCGAAAGTCGGGCGTCGGCAGCACATAAAACCCAGGTGGCGGCGGCACGCCCCTCTTAGGCACGGCAGCGATCGGCATCTGAATTGACGCCGTTGGAGTCACTGACGCAATGTGTTGCGTATACACAACATGAGGAGGGGCGGCGTACGCTGGTGTTGACACTGTATTGGTCGTAGTTGTAACCACACCATGAGTTACCACTGCCGACCCCGCTAGCCGTTGAATCAAGCCCTGAATACTGGGGGCGCCCTGCAGTCCCAACGACGCCCACACCTGTCCAAGGTCGTCACTCACAGAAGGCACACCTGAGGGAGGAACAGTCGGGTCAGTTAGAGGGGCACCCTCACGCCTGGGGGAGGACGAGCCCCACCCAGAGCGGACGGAAGACCCCGAATACAATTGTACATCCGGGTATCGGGCACCCTCCTCCACACTCGACGGATCGAGTGAGGAGAAGGACTCCGAAACCCCCCCCGCAGGGGAAGGCGCAAATCGTGGGGGCTGGGCTGGAGGCAAGGGAAGATGACGAGGTATCCGTAACCAAAGGAGTCGCTGGAGAGCTTTCCGACGACTCCTTGTCAACCTACGCTCTTCCTACCTGCGTACAGCACCCACTGCGCCTCGGACAATAAAACACATGTGTTTGCCTATTAGTGAAAGTATGAAACTTGTTATTCCCGGGTTATGGTTGGAACTGAATTCATTCTTACCTTGTAATCAGTGGTGTTTATCCTTACTGCCATCACAACTGAAACTCCACAGTGTTTATTTGATTGTAATATACACATTTGGTCTTAATTCACTCCACAGTGCACTCGAACCACATTGCTGTTCGTGTCCTAAGCACTCACTCCGTAACACAAGTTAGAGCAGCAGACGACAACACTAATTATGAGATGCAAAGCTTTATTCCCTTAATTGTTTACTTTACTCAATATTTAGTTTAACTCTACTTCAAAATGTTTATTTAATTCATGTCCATTATCCCTTTTTTGCAACCAAATTAACCCCCAAAAATTACAAATGTTTCGGATGTATACTTAGGAGCAGACGACGTGAGGAAAAATGGCTCATCGTTGCCAATCTAGTGGAGCGTCACACATACGCCGATGCATTTACAAACTGTTTCGATGAATTCTAGTTGTCATAGTAATGCAGTATGAGAAAATTGCTCTAATATGGTATATAATACTACAAATAGATACGCCGAATTTACAACTTATTTCCCCGGTTTTGTGTAAGTCTTATACCTAGTTTGGAGGGTAAATACATACCAATTGACAACACTGATACAACTGAAGAGCGCAAACGCCGCAAAGAATGCCGTAGTCCCCTTGAATAAGTACGAATAAGTGCTGGTAAGAGGTGGGTTTACGATTGTTGTGATGAAAGTGCCCCAGCGTCTATGGGTACAAGTGGTGTGCAGATTTAGTGGGAAGTTTGTTGACACAAGCGACTCCGTAAACATCAAGATAGCGTCAATCTTCGAAACATTTTTAAGTTTGTAAGTAAAAATTTCTAAAGCGTTTTGGGTGAGATTTTCCACTGCCGTAGCCACCCTTTTCAGTACCCTCTGTTTAAATCTTAAAATTTGGCCTTAATTTCTAACTTTGGAGAAAATACTTACTTCGAAAGGAGAGTAGAGGTCTTTAGCTCCGTTTTTCACCAACAAGAAGTCGCGACTGATGCCCATCTCCGGTGTCAGGACGCGTTATAATGTACTTTTTCGGAGGGTGGCTAGCGTTGATTGTAGGTGGCCTGCTTGGCCTGCTGTGATATTTTACCCTAACCACAAATCATCACATTTGATTATAACTCAAAGTTGGGCAAGTGGTTCAAATGCAGGTTGTTGTAGGTCTACCACAATTTCTTCCTTCATGCGGACCCAAGCTCGGAGACGCACGTCACGTGCGGCTAAAAACAAAATGTTTTGTTCCTTGTGCGTCTAGTCCGGTAACGCACCTGACGCCACGCACGCTCATGCGCCGTGTGGGGCCACTCGTGTTTGAACTATGACAGTTGATCGAAACGCACAAAACGTGTGGCCGTGTTGGACGCAGGCGACGCGCCGCGCCGGATTCGGTGGGGCCTTAGCCTAAGGCCTGTCCACCGGGATAAGGGTTGGTAGTCGCTGGTTTTTCCCCCTACATTGGACGCCCCAATCCCTAGTGGATGTCGTAGGTATCTGCGGTTACGTTCCTTGCAGTCCGTGCGGAGTGCTTCTGTAGAAATATCTCGATTAATATATCAAATTAAACCCTTCTACCTAGGTATAGCGAAGGAAAGATTTTGAATTGCTACTAGGGCTAAGTAAACAAGAACTCACCTTTTCTGAGCGTCCAAACCCCACAGGCGGATCTGTCTGTCGTACAACTCTGCTTCATCCTCTGTTATCCTATCCGTCGCTCGATCTACAACCTTCATTGCTGAATTGTTCATGAAACACACACGAGTGAAGAAATAGGTTGGTAATATAATTCACAGAAATGGTAACGGACTAACGGTGTGGTGGCGACAGTTTTGTTTTGATTTCACGCGACCAACGCCAGATCCAAGAGAGCAGAGTTAACAATGAGTAACTAGACTCCGATTTCTGGTGTTGCTCACATCACTTTACCATATTGGTACTCCCAATTCAGGTTCCCCTTGCATGACTGGGTTAGTATTACACATCCACTAAGGAACGGCACTCTTTGGCTTAGAATGTCAATTTATCCTTCTTTTTATAGTCTAGTACATTATCATAATCCTTGTAAAGACGTGGACACAGTTTTATTGTTTTGTTTTAATTCTAGTTATCTTTCAATATACCCGTAGGGGGTTAGTGCCGTTAGTGCACCTCACGTGGTGCACTGTTGGCATAACTTAAGGTTCTTTGCAGGGTCCCTTTTGTCCCTAGGTGCAGACCCTTTTATTCCTTTTACTATATCTCAGCTCATATTTTTTCCTGCTGTCTCACTTACCACCCTCTCCTAACAATAGATTCAATTTTATTTTCAGTGCTGAATGACCTCATAGGTCCCAGCCCTTGCTTTGGCCTAAATTTTATATTCCTATCATTTAAAATATATTTTTGAACTACATGCATTATTTGTAGTTTACGTTTGTTATGTATTATATGCCTATGATAATTAGCATCAGTTTTTTGTGCTTTTTACCGGTGACCCTTGAAAATCTTTGTAAGTTTCATTGCATACACCGGCTTCAGCAGCCATTCACGAAGCTACCTGCTTTGCCATATATTTAGGTATCTGTCAGTAATGATCCATCCGCATGGCAGTTTGCTAGTTTTCCTTCCATGAATCCTAGTCAAAACAGGTCAAATTCTGAGAATAAATGAATAACTCTAGACTCCTGTGCGTCACTTCCCTTGACAAGGGCCCTAGTGGCCATACTAAAGATGTGCACATTGAAGCCCTATATTATATAACCACCTACAGGGACCATATTTATGGGATCTCTATTATGTGAGAGTTACCAACATTGAACTATAAACGTGGATTGGATATGCACGTATCAATGTATTGATGCTGATTGTCAGTTGTCAATGCACGGGGCCATAGGAAAGGGTCGAGATCAAGCTGAATTAAGCTATCAAAGCGTAGTCTTGCAGACGCTTTTTTCACTCTATCGGCCTTAATTTTCCACCGATTTTAATTAATATAAGGTCGTTGGAACGCTCTTGAAAATTCATTTTAAAAGTATATGATGTAGAAAATACGGCGCTACAGTGTTTTAAGTAAAGATATCAAGAAATGAATTTTACCTGGGTTCGCTTTTTTACTCTGCTGTTCCAAATTTTCTAATATAAATTTTAATAAATTTATCACCAGTTAAAAGCCATTGAAAAGCACTTTCCAATTAACCCAATGAAGCACTTATATGTCTCATACGATCAAAATAATCATGCATGCCATGTGCTGAGACAGTGATTTCATGCCTTTGCCATGGGTATGTGTAATAAATGTTACCACTAAAGCCTGTTGAATCCCTTATATTTAATATCCTTCTAAGTATTAAAGTCGTTATACTATACTTTGCATTTTATGCACTACCTAGGTCTTATCACCTTGCTATATCACCTAGGGATTAACCCCCTATCACCATGACACAATGGACTTAAATTGTAATTATGTTGACTTATGCTTATTGCTTACTTATACCAGTTGTTATTATAAAAAGAATTTAATTTACCAATCACTTATTAATATCAGTATTAGTATTATTAATGGTGATAATTTTAGGTCTATTTTAAATGTATCATCATGTAAACAGAAATTACTAGATTGAATAACGTGCACTACTAAATTTACTACAACATAATGTAACAAATGTCATAGATGACAAGATATTGCATGGAAAATTATCAGATTACACTCGAATAAGGCGAGTGGGCATTGGGATACAAAGATCTTTCCACCCTTTGCAATGGCGGCATGCTGCGCATGGCGATTTCGCGGAAGTCCATTCCATGTTTATACTTGTTCAATGGTTACCAAAGAGAAGGACTTGGAGTTGGAAGCCCTATGCAGAATCCTTAAGGGTTGCTTTGTCTTTTGCGTTACCTGAGATCAAATCGCTGACATTGCCCTCCTTTTCTTGGATGCTTGTTTACAATACCCTGGTGGGTCGTCGGTTATGTCATCACAGTAAACCAACGGAACCCAGGCCTCTGCTCTAGTGGATCAAATGAGCACCTACACGTCAGACATAAAGTGTGAGTTGTAGATTACCTTCGTTCACTGGTCCATGATACATAGTAACAATCTGCTTCTCTGGGAAAAGACACCACTAAGGAGATTGAGGCCTATAGGCACAGTTACTACTCTTTCTCCTGTTATAAATCTTGCCTGAATTTATTTAATTTCCTTATTTTTCTGGGTATTCCAATATATCTTAACTGAGGGACAGTGACAAATATCTTAGGTCTTTTGCTATGGGGTTTCGTACCTTTTCTTGATTCTTTCTATTTACGCGCTTAGTTCTTTGCCTTTGTCTTTAAGGACAGGATAAGTACTCCTCAAAGGTTCCATGTAAGGTTACTAAGTTAAGGTGACCAGATATCTGAGACAAAATCCAGGGACATTTTCGGTTGAGAGGTGTAAAAAACTCCAAAACATGACGTGTTTTTGTAATTGAAAAACTAAAACGGGGACACTGTGCCCTTACCATACATAAAGCAGCATTCAAAAGTTTCTCCCGCCCAATTTATCCTCTATTGCAAAGGAATTGAATACAAATCCAATTGATTAACAATGAGATTTTTTTCTCTCTCTCTGATCAAAGTAGCTGAGATCAAGAACACCCATAAAATCAGCTACAAAAAATAGGTATCAGCCAGTCACTTCACCCAAACTAAGGCCTTCTTCTTATTCCTGGCATACTAAAATAGTGAAAGTTATGACTACTAACCAATGATTGAACAGTATTACATGGCAGAAAGAGAGTGGCGCTGGCTGCTTGCTGGCGAGAAGACAAGATGGGACGATGGTTTGGCAGGAAATTTGGCTTTATGTTCTTGGAAGGTAATCTTGCAAATTATGCAGTGCAAAGCTGTTTATTATTTCCTTAGTTATTTACACTGTACACGGTACAGTGCGATATGTACAGTGTGCAACTATTTAAAGTTTGATAATTTTTTTTTTAATCTGATTGCGGATCTTTCAGTCACAGTGAAAACCGGGGACACTTCCGGGGACAGCAGTAGCCGGGGACTGTCCCCAGAAACCGGGAACGTATGCATGGTCAGGAAACATAAGTCCTCCTTTTTGTCAATTCTCACATGCACGTTGTGTGTATAGCTGACTACTGGGATCGGAGTCTAATCGTGAGAATCCTACTAATAGCCTTATCCTTGACAATGCCCATTTAGAAGCTGGCAAATTGGACTCCTGATGAGGATCCCATTGCAATGCCCCATGTGGGTGACGTATATTAGCCCTCTACAGAGGCTCTTATGGCCCACTCAGGGATTATAAAAAAAATTCATAACAAATTACTTCCAAAGCAAACATAAAATTTGAAATAGTCCTACCTGATTGTTTTTACACCTCAATGGTGAAAAAATATAAATATATATAGCCTACACAAATGTAGAATGCGCACACTGATAGCAACGTCTGAGTGGAGTGTGTGTGACGCAACTATTAGAGTGGCGGTAACATAGGTGTACAATGAATAGCGACGAGGAAATTATCTTGAAAAGATTTATTTTATATTTTGTTAGAGGAATATTTGGATTTTCACACAAAATTATTTATCATATTTCCTAATAATTCAAAACTGATGGCTTACTAGCAAATATTCGCCCATGCAATTTTTCTGTCCAAGCTTTTGTTCTTAGGCCTAGGTGTGTTAGATTTCTTTGCTTTACACGGCATTCACAGCTTTATATTAACCATTTCTGGCCAGAAAGCAAATAAGGTCATCTACACATTTTTGCACTTCAAGTTACTTTATGAAAGAATAAATTATACACCAAAAGCAAGCAGAAGGACTAATAAAACAAGTGTTCCTAAATGCCTTGATATTAATACTAATAGATATTTTGAGTGATGGCCATCTTCTCCATATAACCAAAATCATCACTGAGGATGGTTGAACATGTGTAATGTCTGTTGCCGAGAGGGCAGTGCGATTGGCGCCAATGTAAGTTATGTAACCCGCGTGTCTGCAACTCACTTGCAGTCATGCCTCTGTATAGACTGGACGTGTAATAAAGCCTAGTTACACAGGGGTTTCCTTCTGTTTTCCTACATGGCGCAGCGAGTAGGATACATAGAGAATAATCATGTCTACATCAGGGAGACCATCTTTCACGGCAAGGAGGGCACGACGATCCTCCAGGGGTGCCCACAGTACTCCTGTCAGAGTGGCGTCAAGATCACCAGCTCTTCAACATGTAGTTGCCGAGGGTCAAGATGCATTGCAAGCCCTTAACGACCGTTTAGCTACAATGGCGAGTGGCTTGCATCTACAGAGCGGCCCCAGGGCCCCGGCTCTACCGCTACCAGAGAAGTGTGCTTTGGAAATGTGATCAGCCTCCTACAGGACTTGGAAACGATCCATGATACATTGGCTTAGGCTACATAAGCTTCAATCAGCGGATGCAGTTCAACACATTAGGCTTTATTGCACCCCAGAGTTGCAACGTACACTGGATGCCAGGTATAGTGATTTACAGTGGGTTAACTTGTCTCCAGAAGGGGCTTTGGATGCTATAGGGGCCATGGTTCTGTGTGTGTGCATCGAACCAGGCTGTGCATTGGGCTGAGTTTTTTGTGTATAATCAAGGGCATGAGGAGTCCATTAGCAAATATTTTGCAAAGTGCTCTCAAAAGGCCATGGACTGTGGCTTCCAGTGCCCTAGGTGTCATTGTGATTTGTCAGAATATATGCTCATTAGAAAGCTTATGGTAGGTCTAAGGGATGAGATATTGATAAAATACCTTTATAGGACATGTGATTCTGTTTGTACTGTAGATGCCCTAAGGGCAGTGTGTGCAACATACGAAGCAGCCTGCAAAGATGCATCCATGGCACGACACATGGCATCAAGAGCCACGTGCGGCTGATGTGGAGACAGACCCCAGCCCCCCCAAGTGTGCAGCGATGAAGAGTAATGAGAGGGCCTTGGTTCCCATCAGTGATCGTGTGTGTGGGAACTGCGGAGTGCAGCACGAGCCCAGAAAGGTGTTGTGCCTAGCGAGAAATAGTGTTTGTCATGGCTACCAAAAAATTGGCCACTTGAAACTGTTTTGTAGAAGCAAGAAGAAGATGGTGAATGATGCCCCTGCTTCATCAGTAACACTGGGGGCAGTTACTGCTGGGGTACAACCCAGTATGCACCCTACTATACAAGTGGTAGTGTCTTCATCAGTGTATAGCCCTAGGCCTAAGGGTCACAGCTCTGTACAGGCTGTGGTAGACACTGGGGCCCAAGTGTGTATTGCAGGCCCCACCTTGCTGTCGACCCTCGTTGAAAGGCCTGCCCTTTCACGACGCTGTGGGGCCCTACGTGACGTTGCCAACATTAGATTGGAGTGTATGGGAACTAACCTCCTTTTGAGTTCAATATGGTAACAGGACAACCGTCCAAGAAGTGTACTTCATCAAGTCTGCGAGGTCATTCTTTCTTTCATTGGCTGCTTGTAAGGACCTTGGCCTTGTGCCCCAGTCCTTTCCCCACCACTTACCGGTGTCAGCAAACCTTGCACTGGAGCATGAGGTACCCACCCCCATTGGGCAGTCCTTGCCTAAGCCCTCATCCATACCCTTCCCACCAGTGGAGAACGTCCCAAAGTTGGAGCAGTGGCTCTTGTGCCATTTTTCGTCATCGACATTCAATACAGAAAGGAAGCCCCTCCCTGTCATGGAGGGTAAGCTGCACCATATTCATCTACTGCCAGTGGCAACCCTCTATGCATGCCACACCCCAGCATCTGTGCCAAAGCATTGGGAATCAGAAGTGAATATGCAGTTGGAACAGGTCATCAAGAAAGGCATCACTGAGGAGGTACTGACTGGTGAAGCAACAGAATGGTGTGCGAGGATGGTCATTGTTGCCAAAAAGTCAGGTCAGCCCCACAGCACCGTGGACTTTCAACGCCTCAATGCCTCCTGCAGGAGAGAGACGCATCACACCCCTGCTCCTTTCGACATGATGTCAGGGGTACCCTTATATTCCTTTAAGACAGTGGCGGATGCGCATTGGGGTTTCCACCAGGTGGAGTTAGATGAAGAAAGCCACAAACCCACAACCTTTATCACTCCCTGGGGGCGTTATCATTACAGAAGAACACCCATGGGACACTGTTCAGCTTCAGATCCCTACACCAAGATGTTCGATGACGCCATCAAGGACATTCCCCGAAAACACAAGTGTGTGGATGATACTCTTCTATATGACAACAGCGTCGAAGAGGCCTTCTGGCACACATAATTTTTTGGACACGTGCCAAAAAGGGAATAACCCTCAAGCCAGAGAAATTCAGCTTCTGCCGAAGAGAAGTGAGCTTCGTCGGATTCCAGCTGGGATGAGATTCCTATAGGCCCACAGAGGAGAGTCTAACTGCAATACGGAGATTCCCTATGCCTGACAACCCCTCGGTCACTGACATCAGGTCATGGTTTGGCTTTGTCAATCAGTTGGCAACCTTCCTTGCCACCGCCCCGCTGATGGAACCCTTCAGAGACCTCCTGAAGAAGTCTGCAAGCAAGAATGTCTACTGGGATAACAACCTACAAGAGAGATTCCACCAAGCACAGGAGGCCATATGCAAGCTGGCCAAGGATGGGCTTGTATACTGTGATAAGACCCGACCTATGGCAGCCCTAACAGATTGGAGCGGAGATGGGATCGGGTTTGTTATCCTGCAGCAGTACTGTGCTTGTACCTCAGCTTTTGTCCCATTCTGCTGCAAGGGTGGGTGGTGTATTGCCCTATGTGGGAGCCATCTCTTGTCACAAGCTGAAGCTGGGTATGCTGCTGTTGAGGGAGAGGCCTTAGCTGTCACGTGGTGTCTCAAGAAGGCCAGGCTACTTCTGTTGGGCTGCCCCAACTTATTGATCGTGACTGACCACCGCCCGTTGGTCAAGCTCCTGGGTGATAGAGAGCTGAAGGATATACTGAACCCAAGACTCTTCAGTCTCAAGGAGAAAACCCCTGCAATACAGGTTCCAGGTAAGATACCTACCAGGGAAGAGGAACTGCGCTGCTGACTTCTTATCACACTTTCCTGCTCTCCGTTGTGAACCAGATGACAAGGACTTTGAACTTGAAGAGGATATGACTGCCACCCTTGTCGCTACTTCAGCCACTGCCCTTGAGCAAGAATGCCTCATACTTGATGAGGAGAGGGTCAAAATAGTAGCCTCTAAAGACCCTGTATACCAGTTGTTGGTAGCTAAAGTGGCAGCAAATGACTGGCGCCCACAGAAGGCACAGGAGTTGGCCTGCCTACGTCAGTTCTACTACTCAGTTAGGGACAGGTTATCTATGGTAGAAGACCTGATAGTCTACACTTATGAGCAAGGATACCCACGTCTGCTCATCCCAGAGGAACTTCGCCTTCAAGTCAGCACAGGTCTTCACTCAGGACATCAGGGGGTGGACTCCACGTTCCACAGGGCTAGGCAATCAGTTTACTGGTCAGGCATGGAAGGTGACCTGCAGAGCCACAGGGATGGATGTGCCTCTTGTGATATACATGCTCCATCACAACCTGCTGAACCATTAGTACTCACAGCACCCCCAGAATACCCATTCCAGTCAACAGTGGTGGACATGCTACAGTTGGAGGGCCATATGTACATGGCTTATGCAGACAGGCTCACCGGGTGGCTGGAAGTCGCACACTTTCCACATGGTACAACGTCATCAAGAATCATATCAGTGTTGAGGACGTTCTTCACAAGATGGGGACACCAGAGCTAATCTTGACAAATGGGGGCACAAACCTCATTAGCAAAGAGACCACATCATTCTTCAGAAAAGGGGGGGTTAATGTATGCCTTTTGTCAGCCCATTACCCCCAGTTCAATGGAAGGGCTGAAGCAGCAGTCAAGACCGCCAAGAGGATCATCAGGTCAAATGTAGGTAAAGGAGGTAGCCTCGATTGCAACAAGGCATCTCTGGCGATTCTTCAGTACCTCAACACCCCTCCTAAGGGATTCGACAAGTCACCAGCACAGCTTGCCATGTACGCCTTTTGTGTCAGCCCATTACCCCCAGTTCAATGGAAGGGCTGAAGCAGCAGTCAAGACCGCCAAGAGGCTCATCAGGTCAAATGTAGGTAAAGGAGGTAGCCTCGATTGCAACAAGGCATCTCTGGCGATTCTTCAGTACCTCGACACCCCTCTAAGGGGTTCGACAAGTCACCAGCACAGCTTGCCATCGGTAGGCAGCTCAGAGATGGAGTGCCAACGCCCAGACAGCATTACAAGGTGGAGAAACACTGGGACAAGATCATCCAGAAGAGGGAACTACAAATGGCAGAGTCCCAAAAGGAGACCCAACCACTTGCTGGGACCAGGGAACTGTTATCCCTTGTTGTAGGCGGTTCTAGGACAGTTTGATACCGAACATTTTGATACCGGACATTTTGTCACCGGACATTTCGTGACCAGGCTTTTTCACTACCGGACATTTCCATACCATTATATAAAGTATAAATCCAAATTATGTATCAAAAGTAAGGAGTTAAAAGTACAAATAAAAAAATATATAGAAAAAAATTTATTGATTTGTAAAACACAGTACAAGTATGATTAAAGAAAAAGCAACAATATTATCTAGTTGAAAATGTTTAATGTTATGAGCAATGCCACGTAGATATTGTATTTTATTTGAGGGGTCATACCGTTCCAGCAATTTTTTTATACGCTGATCGGCGTCTCTGTATTTTTTCTTTGAGGTTGCGCTGTCTCAACGATTGAGATGGGCAATTCTTGTTGCACTGAGAGCCTCTTCATGTTTTAAAGCAGTTATAAGGGACCAAATGTTAGGATGCACATTTGTCACTGACGTTCTTAGAGCATTATGAAATCCTTCAACATAGTTAGTGGTGCGTGGCATACCATTTTCAATGCGTTCATGAACATTCCATAAATGAATAGGGAAGGCTGGCGACTCTTCGCCTTCGTTGACCATGACCCCTCACTCCTCCAATATAATTTGTTTCGAAATATGCAACAAGTTCTTGCGGAAAATCGTCGTCATCAGTTCATTCTTCGAAGCCGTCAATAACATCGTCAATGGGAAGGAAAGCAAGCGCGGGTAAACATCTCACTTTTAAACTAAAATTATCAAGTTGGTGATATTGATGTTTGAAACCTAATGTTACAACTTGTTTGAAAACATTTTGTAACAGGTGAAATAGGCAACAAGAAACATCTGAATTAGGGAAAATATCTAATAAACTATTGATGGCTACTTTTTCAAAATCCATCATCACAATGGCTGGTTCGACATTATGCAAGAGTTCTTTTATAGTAGTAAATAGTCTAGCATAAGTATCTTGTATCTTATTTGGCAAAAAGGCGAACATTCTCGGAACACTAATGCCGTTGTCTTGAATATGTAAAGTGTACAGTTGATAATAGATAATTGGGCTACACTTAAAAGTTCCATCTACTGCCCAACTTTTGGCTCTTTTGATGTCACTAATTCCCGAGTCATAGCAAATATTAAAATTCTTTCAGTATCATGTTCTCCACTGTCAAACTGTAGCCACTTCCATTTTCAAGGTAACAATACTGATCAATAACCATGCCGTACCTGAGGTATAGGCGGTACATTTTCTTCTATTGTCTCCAACGCCTGATACTACGACTCAACGAAGATACTGAAGCCAATTCTGAAAGAGCACATACATTCAGATTTTGGGTTTCTTTACATATTATAGTACGAGGAGCATCTTGTGTTGAACCAGACATTATTTTCATTTGATGATGTGCTAATTTTGATTCCACTCTTGCTGCTGTAGCACTGTGATTATGCTCACCTACAGTCTTAACGATTTTGTTGTCATTATCACCAACATAGGTGTGTACGCGGGCTTTACACACCCTATTTTCGCACTCCCAATACTGCTTTGAACCATCCTTATTAGTTTTGTGTTTATCATATATATAGTTTACATCATCCACTAATTTTTTCCATTTTTCGTTGAAGCAATTAGACGAGCCATGGGTGATACAATAAGAATATCTATATTTATCGTTGATAGCTGAGCGTTAGTAGTTGACCCTTTGGTAGTAGACTGAGAGTGATGAAAAAACCGAGAATATTAAGGTTCCGACCAATGCTTACTATAAATAGCAGGTATTTGAAAAAAAAAATTAAAACAACCAATTACAAGAAAAGTGTGGCAATTATATAAACAACCAATTATAAGAAGAGTGTGGCCTTCAAAAGAAACTCTTATCTTCGCACGCATACATAGTGGTATCGAAATGTCCGGTAGTAAAATATCCTAGTCACAAAATGTCCGGTAACGAAATGTCTGGTATCAAAATGTCCGGTATCAAAATGTCCAGTATCAAACTGTCCGGTCACCGTTGTAGGCTGCAGGGTAAGAGTGCAGGATCCTGTAACCAAAACCTGGGACCAATCTGGGGCCGGATACTCAAAACAAGCCTTACGCAAAGGTGCCTTTTGACAAAAGGCGCCTTTCCCAATGGCACGCCCAAGGCGCCTTTCGACGAAGGCGGAATCGTATACACAAAGATTTTCAAAGGCGCCTTGGACGTGCCTTTGCACGAAAAGGCTGCCTTTTTGTCAAAGGCGCCTTTGGATAGTCCAGCCAATCACATCGCCTGTATCATAGCGTGGCTAGAGAATGAGAAACAATCACGATACAACAGCATATCAGCTGATTGTTGATGGTAGAGCGATTAAAGAGCGGCACGATGGACCCTGTGGCTAAGAAAAGGAAGCAACCTCCCTAATTTAGCATAGACTAATTGCCATACATACCTAGATTGAAGCGAGTTTTGGCTAGGCCTTGGCTTATGTTCTACTGTTAACGTCATGCTAATTATGATATATTCCTAGTAGGCTATATGTTAGGCTATGCAAAAGTATCCTGTGATATTGCTTGGAAATTAATGTTTTAGCCTAAGCTGTGATGATATGCCTAGACCTGTGGGTATTGCATAAGTTGCCAATACCTATGCCTTGCCTAACCAGATAATTTTATTTTTATATATTTTACACAATTCTAAGAGATTTTTCATGTATGGGATTTCTGCCCCAAATGAATGTTAACCATTTAATCTTAGGTTAGGTTAGGTTATAAAGTTAGGGAGCTTTTGAAGAATTGCAGTCCCACACGAACATGAGACCTGTTCAAAAGGATAAAACTGGGGTCCGTATTTTTAAAAGGGTCTTGTCTACAAGACCAATTCTTAACCTAGGCTAACCTGAACCTAACATAACCATGCCTAGTTGTGACTCAAGTAATTGTTGTGTATTCTATCTATGGTATGTCACTTGTTTTCCTTTGATGAGGTAGAGATGTGGGAAGTCATTGATAATAATTACACAATTACATTGATGTTTCTTTTCCAGAGTTATTGCAGTAGCTAATTTCTGTATTATAATCTTTTGAGGTGGTGGTCCTCATGAAAGTTTAGCTCTAGAACTTTCAGAGGAAGTTTTGGTAAGATTGGGCCTACTGTAGCAAGAAGCAGTTGAGGTGTTGGCAGATGTTTCTGATATTTTTCAGGATATATTGTCTAATCAAAAAGAATTAAATGAAAGTGTAAAAAAATTAAATGGAAATGTAAGGGTAATAGCTGACAGCATGGTAACCATGACTGATATGCCTAAGAGACATTATGCATAATTTTTTTTTTCAAGTGGTAGTACTTTTAATATAGTCTATACAGTAGTAAAATCGATTTTTTTTTTCATACCATGCCTTATATGTTCCTATACCAAGGGTGCCCATAATGTGATAAATGGCATATACCTCTTCATTATTGAGATTAGTTTTTTGTAAGTTTTTTTGTTTAAGAGTAATGTGATATACTACCTCATTGTCTTATGCTAATCACTCCATTATTTAATGAGGTTTATTTTTTATTTTTCCTCCATTTACTCTTATTATATCATGCTTCTTGTGATCTCGTGTTATTGTGATAAGTTTAGTACAGCATTTGTTTATTTACAATGCTATTTCATGTTATTTCTCTATTTTGTCTATAAAGCATGTTTTCTTATTTATAATAGTATAAAATGATACCTCTGTGATCTCAGTTACCTCTACCTTATTGTAAGTTTTTATTTTTTATTTACTTTAGTATGTTATTTCTTTCCTGGAGATAATGCACTATGTGATACACTGATATTGCTATTATTAAGGGTCATTCAGTGATACAGTAACCTATTTATATCTAGGTAATATGAACATCAAATTCATTTATTTCATAACTTATTTGTATCTAGGTGGCATTTATTTCATAATGTGAGTCACTGTATGTAGTACTGTACTTAGCTCTGACCACTTTAAATTAAGTTTAATGTGCCTTATGAGTACCATGAGAAGTGATGAGGCAGGGAAATTGCATACATATTTTCACCTTTGCATATAGCACATAGTATAAAGATATATTTTCTGTATTGAAATTTATTTAACAAGACAACAAAATATATTGTTTTTCTAGCATTGATTATACATGAACATTTTATAAGATATATGATAACTCAGGTCAAAACAATCAGATAATATAGGAATTTTAGATTGTATATATGAAATCATTTAAAATAATACACATCCAATAACTTTAAATCTAACGTCTGCAGAGGAATATCACACTATTACAAAGCAATTAGAGTAACTTGCAAAATAAAACTATGTATAATGGCGTTCATTGACGTATACAAGAGGTAGGAGACATCTCTTCTTACTTGTTGTCAATCCCAAAGTTGCCTTTCCCACCTCAAAGGCTGCTCTAACCAGCCCTAGCGCAAAGGCTCTCACGGCGCCATATTTCCAAGATGGCGGGCCGCACTCGGTGTTTTGAGTATGAGCCTTTCGAGTAACGGCCGACTGGAACGGCGCCTTTGCCACAAAAGGCGCCTTTGTAAGTTTTGAGTATGCGGCCCCTGGGTTGGTAGTGGAGTCCAAGGGCCACTGACAGTATCTCATTAGGCTGGATGGAAGCGGTCGAGTGTCACTCAGAAACAGTAAGCACCTGAAAGTGCTAAAACGTCAGCCCCCAACGTCGTCAGCAGGGTTACCGCAAAGTCCGCACATCACCGAGAAATTATAGCTCCGCATCGGGATGTGTAGTGTTAATTTCCACTTCCTAGCATACTTATATCGAAACTTATTCGGTTATAATCAGTTAAATCACTTCAACTAATGCAATTGCCTAATGCATATTTGCCGTTGTTTTCTCAAAATAAATAAATAAATAAATAAAATAAAAACTCATTAAACATGACTAAGTTTACAATAATGTAAGTCAGCCTTCACCCTGAGATTAATTCACAAATTAATTAAATTTTACTAAACTATATGTATGTATATATATATATATATATATATATATATATATATATATATATGTATATATATATATATATATGAAATTACAAACGCAAATTGAAGATTGCTGGACCTAAAGAATGAATGCATTTTAAAACATCACGTTTGGGTTACGTCATATGCTGTTGTTCAAAATCAGTTCTTAATTGACAATCGCATGATCGTATTTGATATTGGGCGCGGTGAACACTCGAGACTAGTGAAAATGATTAATTTTTCAAAAATATTAGTACTTTCAAAAATATCATATAATTTCAATCATTTTTCATTGATGAAAAAAGTTTTAAAAAGATATAAAATATATATGCGGACCTACAGCGCCGCACACGTGAGGGGTGCAGACCTCAGCTCTGCATTCAATGACTCCCCCTCGAATCTTCTCCGCACTTTTTGGTCGTTTTCTCCGCACTTTGGCAACACTGTGCCGGACCGACATAGTGTGAAAAGGTACATACATTAGAGATAATTAGTCCACTGCTAGTCGCATGTTGGTCCGACATCGTGTCGCATTTACGTACGACAGTGTGAAAGGTCCTGAAGCAGTTGAACAAGTAACTAACGGAACATCCAATAGATGTTGCGCCGTCAGGCCAAGGAAGGAGGAGTGGGCAGCAGGTATTTTTCTTGAGCATAGAGTAAAGTATCCATAATCTATTAACGTTAATTAAGAGAGTGGTCGTAAACATTTTGTTGATGACGAAACCCTGGGTTTGAGTGTAAAATGTGCATTTAAGGAAGTATGCGAAATAAATATGAGACTAAAAGTGCTTAGGAACTCAGTATTTATGAAATAGCATTTCCTATAGATCATTAAATCTTATATACTGACATGACTGTCCACGAGATCGATACAAAACTTTCACCAACAGTGTTAAGTGATGACTGTAAAGCAGCAAGCCACCTCCTCTATTTATATATATATATATATATATATATATATATATATATATATACACACACACACACACACACACACACACACACATATATATATATATATATATATATATATATATATATATATATATATATATATATATATATATATATACCTCAATAAGGTAAGTGAACTGAAAAATTTTGCTAATTTGCTGATAGAGATGTATAGAGATGTTCTTATATATATATATATATATATATATATATATATATATATATATATATATTATATATATATATATATATAGATTATATATATATATAAAGGTTTTTTTGCCACGAAGGAAAAAATGAAAAAGCGAGATAGCCGAGTACTTTTCGGTCCTATTCGGACCCTTTACTGAGCAAAGGGTCCGAATATGACCGAAAGTACTCGGCTATCTCGCTTTTTCATTTTTCCTTCGTGGCAAAAAAACCTTTATTTTATACATAGCATCACGTTTTATATACTTCGTGATCAAGTATTCACTATATATATATATATACATATATATATATATATATATATAATATATAATATATATATATATATATAAGAACATCTCTATCAGCAAATTAGCAAAATTTTCAGTTCACTTACTTTATTGAGGTAGCAACCATTAACACACAGATACATGTCTATATACTTATACAATTCATGATTGGGCCAACCTCCATAAAGAAGGCGGGCGATATGAGCAATAACACTAAAAAATTACGGCTATATATAATTTTCTTTATTTACAAATAAATTAGTTAACTAAAACAACATGAAATATTAGGATACTTTCACCAATATAACAGGTTCATATTTGGTGGAAAAGAGAAAGACAGAACCACAGAATATAACAAGACAACGATAAGTAGAGAGAAAGACAGAGAGAGATAACTTATTAAGTTCTTTTCTAGATTATGGTGTGAAGAAGCCTCGTGTTCTTATTTTTCTTCCTAGCACCAGATCAGTCGCAAAATATCAGTTATTATCATTTTACTATATTTTTTTTCGTAAGGATATTTTCATCCTTGTTTTTCAAGATGCATTGTAATAGAAAATAACTTAACTCAATTTCTGTGTTTCAAGAACCAAAGAAGTTTTCTAGTGCCGATGTAGTTATAGCTAATTCTAATGTGTAAAAGAGTTAATATGTTATTGTAGGAATTTAACTTTTCTCTCCTGTGAAGTCAACTGCCGTGGTCCTTGCCGTTCCCTGACCATTTCCTGTCTTAGGGAGGGTTAGGAACCACTAGCTTCTACCTTTACATTGGCGAATTAAAGTTGACCTAGTATATGGCCATTCGTAGACTGCAGCTTTTAGCTCCACTAATTCTATCAGGGCTTATTTCTTCTACCTTTTGGACCCCTTTTTAATATTCCAGGCTTAGTTTCTTAACTGCTGTGCTCTTATTCTTTCTCAACTTTATTACCTTAATCTGTTTTCCTTCTTTCTTGGAATGAAGCGCGTTTTGTAATTCCCTTATTTCAAAATAACAAAATAAAAGTAGTGATATTTACAAAGCCTTCTATATTCAAAATTTAAGGCTTATTTCAGTTTGACTAAATGTTAAACTAAAAAAAAACATCACATTTTTCCGACAATCTGGCAGATAACTTTGAACCAATGTAACTTTTTTTCATTTAATTTTGAGATACTATAAATTTAACTTTTCACTTTAAACCTTTGAAATATGCATGGTCCTTACCAAAAACATTTGCATTAACTGGTAATCAAGTAAAAGGAACATAACAAAAAACAGTGAGCTAGTGTCAATATTTTATCATTATTATTAGTATGATAATATACATGAGTAGGATGTCCAACCTCCATCTGCATCTGTGACCTCACACAGACGATCAGGTATGGAATCTACAGTTTATATGATGTAACAGAAGTGTGGGTTATGTATTTGATTTCCCTGGAACGTGTTTTACGCAGATATTTTTTTTCTTTATCAAGCACGCTTCTGCAATTCATTTTCTTAACCTTACAAGTCATGTCGTTTTCATTGTTGTATTTATTATTTGACGACATTATTGATTCTGTAATTGTTTTTAAATTGCAACAGTTTCTTCGTTACACATCATTGAGAGGCACAGTATTTGAGTTGTCATTATGATACGTATTAAACAGTATTAATTACATTTGTGTTCTAAGGATGCATTCACACCAAATGCGTCGCCTTATTATAGAAATAGGGTTGTTTGGATTTTCTACTTTATTTCTATATTGGATTTCAATTTAGGAATCAGGTTATGCTCTAACAAAATTGTACTCCTTTATATCTGATTTTCACTTTTATATAGGACAAAATTGAGTATAATTAAATTTCGTTTAACCTTTCTTTGTATCCATATGATATAAAATTTAAAATCTTAAAACTTACCTATAGGTTTGAAAATCATTATGGTTGAGAAGTTGATTATTATATATAATATATATTATTTCTCTTGATGTCTCGGCTAATTCATTAGAATGATATCTTTTAGTTATTTTGTTAAATTCAATAAAAATAAAACGTAGCTTAAAAAAATGGTCATTTTTGCTCAGTTCCAATTGCCCGCCTGTAGTTAGTATTGTTGTTCTTGTAGACAAAAAGGTAAATAAAGGAAAATCCCTAAATATATTTTTTTAATAGATAAGACGATAAGAGACCAAACAAAAAAGATACTTACTGCAAAAAGATCCCGAGAGAGAGAGAGAGAGAGAGAGAGAGAGAGAGAGAGAGAGAGAGAGAGAGAGAATTGCAGCAATTTATAAAACCTACAAGGCATGATTAAAAATCTTTCAGAATGTTTCTTGCTATATTTCGATAAATCGAAATATCTCTTGTGAAATACTGAAAATCAAGGAAAAAAAGCGAGAGATATAGAAGAGAGTATATGAACTGGGTATTCCAGTTTGAAGAAAATGTGGCCTTACCTGGCCTTGGCAGCAGCTGTTGTGTGACGTTGTTGTGTAGATGTTGTTTGAAATACGGAGAGAAGTGTGACGCAAGGATAGTGATGTTGTTTATAGGCTGCCTATTGACTGGTGAGGTCCTCGTAATTCCTGATGATGGAGGTGAAGAGCCCAAGGAAATGGAATTGAAGGAGAGAATTTCGGCCTTGCGAGACACCATCCAGTACCAGAGAGAGCAGCAGGTGAACTTGGACAGGATAATTTTTGAGCTGCAACAGAGGCTTGACTACAATGAAGAGATTCAGGCGGCGGGCGGAAAGGAAGAAACCACTCGTGTGATGCAGATAACTGAGGAGGTGTTGCAAGAACAGGCCTGGCAAGAAAGGGCCCACTTATTCGAAGGTGAGACGTTGTTTGTGAAGGAGAAGGATCAAGTGAAGATGGAAAAACAGCAGCTGGAAGACAAGATTGTCAAAACACAGAAGAAAATGAGCAGTTGATGGATTACACAAAGATGCCCTATGTGAGAGGATAAGGGAACCGACAGTGCAATTGCCAGAGGCAAACTGGCAGGTTGAGAGGCAAGAGAACTGCTACGACAGAAGGAGAAGGACCTGCCAGATATAGAGCGAAGAAGCGGCGCGGATGGCGAGGCTCGTCCAGGAACGAAAAGACGCGACCGAAAAAAGCGCTAATCGGACAGGAAAGACGCCGAGGGTCAGGTTCGAGCTCCTGCAGAAAGTGGAAGACCTTAGGAAGGAAAGGTGTGGACTCCATTGTGAAGTTGAGGTTGCAAAACTGAAGAGAAAGGAGCTGAGTGCCTCCTAGAGAAGGAAATCATGGCTTCAAGTGGCTGGATAGGAAGAGCGGTGTTCAGGGCGAACGGAACGACCAGTTGGAAGATGAGGTTGGAGAGGTGCGAGGAGCGAAGGAGAAATTGGTTTGCCAGGTGAAGAAGCTGCCTGGGAATTAGAGATGCGTGGAGAAGGAGAAGTGGAAAAATGAAGGAGCAGCTGTCCATGTTCAAGGAATGGAGCGACCAAGTCTAAGCTGGCCTTGTGAAGAGGGATCAGATGTGAAAAATTTGAGGAGGATGTTTGTTGTATGGAAAGTTTTTTTTTTTTTTTTATTGAAATCAATAAAGTTTATCTAGAAAGTACGATTTTCATTTACACAATGAATTTTTTTAGCAAATTTTGTTATTTAGATAATAATTGGAGTTTAACTGGAATTGAAAGGACTTGTTTGATAAATGCATGTGTTAGAATTGATTTTTAGTTTGGAATGGATTTTAAGAGTGAAGTGCAATACTTGATTTTATGATTGAGAAAAGTAAAGGTTTGTATTTGATGAAAGTTTTGAAGTGTACTATATGGAAGGTTTGATGTTTATATGTAATAAGTTTGGTTTGTTAATGGTTGAAGGAAATGAAAGTTATCTGGAAATAAGTATAAAACGTTTTGTAAGAGTTTTATTGATTGGTGAAAGGGAAAGGAAAATGAAAGGATTGGTGGAGTGGCAAGATTGGAAGCAGAGGATAGAGAGAAGATGGGGGAGGGGCAGGAGAAGGGAAACATTGAGAAAAGATTGGTGGAGTGCCAGGAGAAGCAGAGGATTAAGAGAAGATTCAGGGAGCGTCAGAAGAAGAAGCAGAGACTTCAGAGAAGATTTGTGGAGTGCAAGGATAGAAGGAGAGGATTCAGAGAAGATTCTGGCATGCGAAGAGAAGAAGCAAAGGATTGAGAGAAGGCCCTGGAGAATTGAAAGGATTCAGTGGCATATTCTGGTTCTAAGGTTAAGCAAAGGTGTTACTCTCTATAGGGAGGGCGGGCAAAGCTCGCCACGGGTCCCGGGAAGCGGCGGGCGAGGCCCGCCTTGGCGTCCCGGAACGGCGGGCGAGGCCCGCCTGGCGTCCCGGGACGGGCGGGGCACGGGCCCGCCAGGGTCCCGGGAGGGGCGGGCGACGGCCCCCGGCGGGCGCGGGACGGGCGGGCGCGGGCCCGGCCCAGCGTCCCGGGGACGGGCGGGCGACGGCCCGCCAGGCGTCCCGGGACGGGCGGGCCGACCGCCAGGCGTTCCCGGGAGGCGGGCGGGCGACGGCCCGCCAGGCGTCCCGGGACGGGCGGGCGACGGCCCGCCTGGCGTCCCGGGACGGGTGGCCGACGCAAAGCCTTGGCCGCCCGTCCCGGGTGGCGGGCGACGGGCCCGCCGGCGTCGGGGGATCGGGCGGGTCCGACGGCCCGCCTGGCGTCCCGGGAGGGCGGGGCGACGGCCCGCCTGGCGTCCCGGGACGGGCGGGCGACGGGCCCGCCTGGCGTAAACCGGAACTGGGCGGGCGACGGCCCGCCTGGCGTCGTGGACGGGGGGCCCGGGGAACGGCCCGGCCCTGGGAGTCCCGGGACGGGCTGGGCGAACGGGCCCGCCATGGCGTCCGGGACGGGCGGGCGAGGCCCGCCTGGGTCCCGGGACGGGCGGGCGGGACGGACCCGCCATTGGCGTCCCGACTGGGCGGGCGACGGCCCGCCAGGCGTCCCGGGACGGTCGGGCGACGGCCCGCCAGGCGTCCGGGGCCGGGCAGCGACGGCCCGCCAGGCGTCCCGGGAACGGGGGGCGACGGGCCCGCCAGGCGCCCGGGGGACGGGAAGGGCGACGGCCCGCTGGCGGGACCGGGACGGGCGGCGACCCGCCAGGAGGCGTCCGGGGGGCGGGCCCGGGACGGCCCGCCAAGGGCGGGACCCGGGACGGCGGGCCACGGCGCCTGGCGACCCGGGAAGGGCGGGCGAACCCGGCCCCCAGCCCCCCGGACGGGCGGGCGACGGCCCGCAGGCGTCCCCGACGGGCGGGGACGGCCCGCCTGGCGCCCGGGACGGGGCGGGCGACGGCCCGCCAGGCGCCCCGGGACGGGGCGGCGACGGGCCCGCCCTGGCGTCCCGGGACCGGGCGGGCGACGGGCCCGCTGGCGTCCCGGGACGCGGGCGACCGCCCGCCTGGCCGTCCCGGGACGGGGCGGGCGACGGCGCCTGGCCCGTCCCAGGGTAGGGCGGGCGACGGCCCGCCTGGCGTCCCCAAGGGCGGGCACGGCCCGCCATGGCGTCGGGTACCGGGCGGGCGACGGCCCGGCCCTGGCCTCCCGGGACGGTCGGGCGGAGGCGGGTCCCGGGACGGCCCGGCGGGCGGGACGCCCGCATGGCGTCCCGGGCCGGCGTGGGCGACGGCCCGCCAGGCGTCCGGACGGGGGGCGACCGGGCCCGCCAGGCGTCCCGGGGACGGGCGGCGACGGCCCGCCAGGCGTCCCGGGACGGGCGGGGACGGCCCGCCAGGATCCCCCGGGGGTAGGGCGGGCGACGGCCCCGTGGCGACCCGGGAACTGGGCGGGCCGACGGCCCGCCAGCCGTCCGGGACGGGCGGCGGGGCGGCCCGGCCCGGCCAGGGACCCGGGACGGGCGGGCGGAGGCCCGCCTGGCGGACCCGGGTAGGGCGGCGACGGCCCGCCAAGGCGTCCCCCGGGACCGGCGGGCGGGCGACGGGCCCGTTCAGGCTCCCGGGACGGTCGTCCCGCTGGGAGACGGGGGGCCGCGGGCGACCGGGACGGGTGGCGGAGCGGGGTCCCGGGCCCGGCGGTCCCGGGACGGGCCCGGGGACCGGGAGGCCCCGCCTGGCGGCCCGGGAGGGCGGGCGACGGCCCGCCTGCGTCCCGGGACGGTGGCGGGCGACCGGCCCGCCTGGCGTCGGGACGGGCGGGCCCGACGGCCCGCCTGGCGTCCCGGACGGGCGGGCGACGGCCCGCCTGGCGTCCCGGACTGGCGGGCGACGTCCCGCCTGGCGTCCAGGACGCGGGCACCGGCCTGCCTGGCGTCCCGGGACCCTGGCGCCCGGGACGGCCCGCCTGGCGTCCCAGGCCCGCCTGCGTCCCGGGACGGGCGGGCGACGGCCGCTGGCGTCCTGGACGGGCGGGCACCGGCGCCCAGTCGGGACGGGCGGTGATGGGCGCCAGGGCGTGGACGGCCGGGCAGCGTCGACCGGGCGTGATGGGCTGGACGGGGCGCCAGGCGTCGACCGGGCGTGATGGCGCAGGGCGTCCCGACGGGCGGGCCCGAACGCCATCGGAATGAACGCACAAAGTTGAAACGAACGCGCCAAGGTAAACAATGAACGAAGTATACAAAAACACCATGTAAAATAACTTCAAATGTGACTTTTTAGATCGTCTGCATGATGGAAGCCTAATAAGAAATACTAATTCAAACAAAATCATTTCGAGCTCCTGTGGTCTCATTATTCGTTCGTTAATAGGCTGTTACAACGAGAAAGCAATTTCCCAGAAACGAAGTCTCTTTACCGAACTTTAACTTGTGTCTTTAGTGTAAATTGTAAATTACTTTATATTACTTTGAAAATGTGCATAAAGTACAGGCAGTCGTACGTTCAATCTAACAATAACAACAGACTTTTCAAGAATATTTTACGAGCAATCAGCACAGTTCATCAATAAATGGAGCAGCTAAAATTGTTTTTAGTAGTTCCGGCACTAAACATCTCTACCCATCTCCATGGATTAGATAAGCCATACATGGTATTGTCGCGCACAATAGTTCGTTCCCTCTGCTGCTGAATCGGGCCCTTTCACACTATGCGATTCTAGTCGCACCAAGATACGATTGCGGTGCCGGATCTAAATGCGACACAAAATTGCGCAAATCGTACATTGTCCGACTGCCGCACAAAGTGACCCAATTTTGACAAGCGCTTGCAGTCTGCTCTCAGCCTGTGGTGGTGACTACATACAGGAAGAGAAAATTGTCTTTATTTATTACATTTGAGAAAAAAAGAAGAGAAAACCTAGAATTCACTCGGTACACCCTTTGAATACACAAAGGCACTTGTACGGTGCATTTGTCACAATTTTCGAGGAGCTGAAGAGAGATAATGATAAATTTTGCAATTACTTCAGAATGTTCTAAAACAACCTTTGAGGAACTCTTGTCACATCTGCATGACCAGTCGCTAAAAGGAAATACGAACCATTCAGAGATGATATTCGCCAGCACAACAATTGGCAGTTACCATCAAGTAAGAGGAATAATATGGACCTTTCCTTGTAAATTTGCTCTTCCATATAGAAATTAAAAAGGGAGAAATGAAAACAACTAGTGTAGCTGAAACATCTCTATTTATATCAAAAGTATAAACTGATATATCTATATTAAAAACAAATCTTTACTTTGATATAAAAAAATCCATATCTCTGTTTCATTAATTAATGTAAGTAAAACGTAAGTGTTAACTATAAAAACTTCTAAAAAAATCTATATATAGAAAAATCAAAAGCTTTTAGTCCTCTTTTATATCAATAATCTGCCGATAACCTTCTAATAATTTCAGTATCAAAACGTAAATGTAACCTTAATGAAAAAAACAGCAAATCATTTAGTAAATCATTTCTCAGTAGTTGTTTATACTTAAGCAATCCATACCTGTAGTTCTTTCTTATTTACGAATAACACTATTGTTATTATTATTGTATGGTGTTTTTTCGTTGCATGGAACAAGTGGTTATTCAGCAACGGGAATAACACTATTTATATCCCTCAAATGTTTTCAAATACCCAATGCACCCGATCACCAGAAGCAGTGGAACTGTGGAAGTCTACTGCTGTCGCACTTATATGCAGGAAACAATCGCATAGTGTGAAGACACGTATTGAAGGCAATGGCCAACTGCAATCGCGTCTGGGTGCAGCACCGGACATGGCCAGTGGGGCCTGTCGTCTGTAATGCGATGCCGGACCAGGGTTACCGCAAAGTCCGCACATCACCGAGAAATTATAGCTCCGCACCGGGATGCGTAGTGTTAATTTACCACTTCCTAGCATACTTATATCGAAACTTATTCGGTTATAATCAGTTAAATCACTTCAACTAATGCAATTGTCTAATGCATATTTGCCGTTGTTTTCTCAAAATAAATAAATAAATAAATAAAATAAAAACTCATTAAACATGACTAAGTTTACAATAATGTAAGTCAGCCTTCACCCTGAGATTAATTCACAATTAATTAAATTTTACTAAACTATGTATGTATATATATATATATATATATATATATATATATATATATATATATAATATATATATATATAACATATATATATATATATATATATATATATATATTATTATATATAGGATATATATATGTATGTATGTATGTATATATATATATATGAAATTACAAACGCAAAATTGAAGATTGCTGGACCATAAAGAATGAATGCATTTTAAAACATCACGTTTGGGTTACGTCATATGCTGTTGTCAAAATCAGTTCTTAATTGACAATCGCATGATCGTATTTGATATTGGCGCGTGAACACTCGAGACTAGTGAAAATGGTTAATTTTTCAAAAATATTAGTACTTTCAAAAATATCATATAATTTCAATCATTTTTCATTGATGGAAAAAAAGTTTTAAAAGCATAAATATATATGCGGACCTACAGCGCCGCATACGTGAGGAGTGCAGACCTCAGCTCTGCATTCAATGACTCCCCCTCGAATCTTCTCCGCACTTTTGGTCGTTTCTCCGCACTTTGGCAACACTGGTCGTCAGCCACTTCCCCACGCCCGGACCCCGCCCCACCTCGTCCAAAAAGGCAGACAGTACAACCCTCATGGATGGGCGAGTATGTCATGGGTGATGTTGAGTGTTAACCCATGCTCATGCTTCTGCCACTGTATTGTCTTATATTATCCCTCATGCTTTTCTTGTCTTCTGTTTTTGATAAGCTGAACTGGCTACAATGAATTTTTGCAGACATATTTTTATGCTTATTCATGTTACTGCCATGCACGTCAATTTATGCTGTGATATCTATGCAGTAACCATTGCATTATTCCTATAAGATTTTTTTTCTTACATAATTTTGTGTGTGTATATATATTTATTTAATACATATTTGCTTATTGCCATCACTGATTATTTACATTTAATATCATGCCATTCTGCCATGCCATAATCTTCAGGGGTTGAACATGTGTAATGTCTGTTGCCGAGAGGGCAGCGCAATTGGCGCCAATGTAGCCCGTGTGACTGCAACTCACTTGCAGTCACGCCGCTGTATAGACTGGACGTGCAATAAAGCACTCTAGTGACACACAGGTTTCCTTCTGTTTCCTACAATCACCATCTTTTATTCCTCAAAGAACAGGTAGTACTCTACAAATAAATTCATCAGTTACATAGATTACATCTCAGAACACTTAGATTATTTTTTAGGCCAATAAATCATTTTGCAACATCCAAGCCGCTTAAACACAGCCAAAAACTTCAACATTCAAAGAAAACTTGTTGTAATGCATACTCCTATTTTGAAAATGTTGTTATGATAGCTGTTAAGCTTATCAGATCTACTGTTATAATGCTGCAGAGGTAGTTACATTGACCAGCCCGAAGAGGAAGTTAAGCGTATTGTTATTGATGGTACTGCTAACTTTATCACACCATAAATTGAACTAAGCAATGTGAAAAAGTATCAATTTAAAACACTCGGATTACGAATGCATAGAAGGGATCATATTTACATAACCACAAGGAAAATAATGCTAGCTGTGAATTCATAAACTTACCAATATGTATGACATTAGAAATAAAAACAAAAAAGAAGAATTGTGTGGCATCAGATTTTAGCGTCACTGTACCAGGTCAATTTATTGGTTATATAAACTGTAGTGGGTTCCTCCAATACAGAGAAGAGACGTTCTTAACAACTTGTGTTGGGTCAAAATGCATAACTTGAATGTTATTCTGGCCTTCACCAGAAGCCATTGCTAATCAGTTAAGATAGGAGCAATCCTGTCCTGTGAGTCTAGCAGCTTTTTTCATAATTTTCTGCAGTTTCTTGAGCTTATCAGTTGTCTGGACCCAATTTTTATTTGTACACACTTGGTTAACATTTTAACTAAAGTGTCCGTCCTTCTTTTGTATATATCCTTTTATCATATATCAAAATATAGAGTAATTCACGGCCTTTCCGCCAATATATATATAACGAAAAATTTATTCGCCACACTCAGTTATATATATATTTATAGATGCGAGAAAGCACAATCTCAGTAGGGGCTCCGTCCCTTTTGTATGTGTGTGCATGACGCACACTATGTCTCCGTCCACACACCCTCTTTATATACAGCTATCTCTGTACAATAAACCTTATGGGCTGCTCTAGGAGCAAGAGCCCGTGGTGGCATAAGGCCAGCTTAATCTCAAACAACTACAATAAAGTTAGTAAGAGTTTCTACTTGTCTCAGTCCAGTCCTCACAACTGGTGACCCTCTGGATTAGGACGGTGACAGCTCAGGCCACCTATCCCAGAAAACCTTTAACGGACTCACCACGGCGCTCACTCTAGGTTCTCTGGAGCTCCTATCCATGGTCGACCAAACACTATTAGCAGACTTAAAATGGCACGTCCCCTACAAGAGTGTTTTGGCACTCTTCTTCACGGTTTGGCCCGCCATTTACGACATCTGTCGACCGTAAGAGTGAGATGGCAGACTTGGAGAACTCGACTCAAAATTGGGAGCTGCCCATCACTGTCCCTTCTGGTTCCTCGATGCCCCAACCTGCACCTTGATTGATGTCCGTGCATGCTGCCACCGCGCCATCAGAGCCCCACTCCGTCAAACGGAAATCCAGTTTCGGCTCCATGATATCACCAGAGAGGGAACCAAGCCGGACCTGATCACCACAGCCTTCCCGGAGGACGTCTTCAATTGCCTCGCCCCATGGAAGGTCAGCCAACCTGGAAAGCCGCCCTACAAGGACCTGAAGAAGCAGCTGATCCAGGCCTTCTCCCTCCCGGTCCCTGAGAGAGCCACCTACATCTTCGACCTGGTGGTCAACCCCATGATCACCGAGGACCCGAGGCTAGCCTGGCACAAGCTCCAGGCCCTGGTACTGCTGCCGGAGGTGGACCCTCAAGGCTGCAGGAAGGAGGTAAGCCTCCTGAAACAGTTCTTCCTCCACCAACTCGCCCCTCAGGTATACAGCCAGATCCCTGACGTGGGCGACCTTGACATGGAGAGTCTGGTGGAGCGGGCTTATAGCCTACACCGCCACCCAGGCCGTGAAACTTGCCTCCCCACTGTCAGCCAACACCTTGCAACAGGAAGAGCCTGAGGAGGCTGGGATCGATGCAGCCTTCCAGAGGAGGAGCGCCCCACATCCCTGCCAGGACACTGGCTGGTGCTACTTCCACCAGAAGTGAAGGAGGTGGTGCCCAATGCTGGCCCCCCTGGCAGCGGCAGTAGCCAAATCCTGCCCCAGAAATTTTTAAGTCGAGGACATGATCTCTGGCCACAAGATGTTGGTCGACACTAGTGCCATGCAATCGGTGTTCCTGCCGTCAGCAGAGGACCACAGCCGCACCCCTGACACCCCAGCCGCCCTCATAGCCGCCAACGGGACCCCCATCCCCCAGACCATTGCGTTCTCCAGGAAGCCAAGAATGCATTCGCAGAGATGGAGCAGATGGGTATCTGCAAGAAGGCCGCGAGCCCTTGGGCGTCCCCCCTCCACATGGTGAAGAAGGTAGATGGTACATGGAGGCCCTGCAGCGACTACTGCTACCTCAACCTTGTCACCACACCCAACAGCTAACCCCTGCCGAACATCCAGGACCTCACCAGGCCCCTCCATGGGGCAAAGATTTTTTCCAAAATTAATGTACTAAAATCTTACTTCTAGGTTATCGTCCATCCCGATGTCGTCCCAAAGACGGCAATCATTACACCCTTCGGGTCCTTTGCATTTGCTTTCTAAACCTTTGGCCTGTGGAATGCTGGAGCCACCTTCCAGTGCCTTATGGACAGCATCCTCAGCGACTTACCCTTCTGCGTCTGCCATGTGGACAATATTCTTATATTTTCCAGATTGCCTGAGGAGCACCTGAACCACGTCCAGGCCATCCTCAAGAGCCTGCAGGAGAATGGGCTTGTTGTCTGGTTCGACAAATGCCCCTTTGGCGAAGAAAAGGTGGATTTCCTAGGCCACGAGACCACCCCAGCAGGAGTACGTCCCATGGCATCGAAGGTAGCCGTAGTGGAGAAGTTCCTGACACCGACGACAATCAAGTCCCTTCAAGAGCTCATCGGGATGGTGAACTATTACAGAAGGTTCATTCCGGACATCGCCCGCACCATGTGCCCTTTGACCAAGGTCCTGAAGGGCAAGCCAAAGAAACTGACATGGGGGGAAGTCCAGAAGCGTGCTTTCGACCACACCAAGTCCGTCCCTCAGCAGAGCTACAACCCTGGCTCACCAAGACCCCGACTCGCCCTTGACGCTCACGACCTATGCCAGGAACATCACATGCGGTGCCATCCTGGAACAGCTAGTCAGCGGGGTCCCTATGCCACCAGCTTTTTTCATCAGGAAACTGTAACCTGCTGAGACCTGCTACAGCACCTTTGACTGTGAGCTCCTAGCTGTCTACCAAGCCGTCCACCACTTCAAGTACCTCCTGGAAGATGTTCTGTTCACCATAAGGACGGACCACCAGCCATTGGTCCACACCTTCTTCAAGGCAGGAGACAGTTGGTCCGCAGGACAGCAACGACACCTTGCAGCTGTCTCTGAGTTCGGGTGCTCCATTGAGTA
>NC_087205.1:71789163-71831663 GCF_015104395.2 Macrobrachium nipponense
ATTCGTCATCTTCCAGATCTTTGATCATTTCATCTTCATCTCCTGCATCTTCGTATAGGACATCGTCAATTCATATGGAAGGCATAGTCTTGTCACCGTGGCGAGCTCCCTGACGTGGCTTTTAAAGATCTGCCCTTATGCTAATTCTACAACAACAACAACTGCCCGTGTGTGACAGACCTTTGAATGTCCTTGAGACAAACCCCGAGGCTATAATTATAAGATTATAAGGGGTTTTCATTCCCAGGTACTTTAATCTCCTTCAATTCGGCCCTCTGCTCTCTCTCTCTCTCTCTCTCTCTCTCTCTCTCTCTCTCTCTCTCTCTCTCTCTCTCTCTCTCTCTCCTAAATCTTACAGCTGTCCGAGCGAGAGCTTTTTTTATGGGACAACATAGGCCCTCATTTCGCTTTTTCCATACCTATTTATTTTGTATACGATTGCCCTTTCTCGGCTGTGAAGTTGATGTCTATCCATGGCTGTGAGGAATAACTTGTAAGTCGTTGTCAAAGTCACTCCACACTTCAGTCAGGCCAAAACTTTGCCATATTGCATTCAAGCAATATTCAGTCATTGTTTCCTATCTATTATTTTCTCAGAGAGAGAGAGAGAGAGAGTGTCTGTCTGTATACGATTGTTTATTTTCTCACTCGTCAAACTTACTGTTATGCTTTATTTCATATTTCCTTGCTCACCAATTTATTCTATACCTACGATATTAAGAAATCAAGATATGTGTAGAAGGGAGAACTGCCTCCAGAGTCTGTACAGTCAGTATGGATTTAAACGCACGTGGAACTGGTTGAAATATTCGCAGCAGCACCAAAATGAGATGCCCTGTTGATAGAAAATCTGACTCCGTTTCTTGTTATTGCATAAAAAAACTTTATCAATCGTGAACCTACGTAATTTATTAAGAATTCTGCGCAACGGAAAAGATAATATTTGATATCTGTAATGTGAGAAATGGTTTTATCTCTGTTGTTGTTATAAATTTGGCAGATATGCGATCAAACACGTGGGTGGACCAAAACAGCCCAGCCAGAGAGCTCCGCTCATTTTGTAAATACTATTGTTTGGCGTGCTAGGCTTACCCGATTCATTTGGGTGTGCGCTGCAGCTGCTGCTACTGGTACTCAAATAATCGCATTTTTCTTACTAATCCAAGAGTTAACCATGGAAAATCCCAAGATTAACCAAAAATCCCAAGATAATAAAATAATTGACATATGCCAAGCTTTGGAGTCCTGAATATTTACTATGTCTATCAAGAAAAGATACTGATAAATTGAATTGGCGGTATCTTTCCTGAGAGAGAGAGAGAGTGAGTATTCCTCATGTAATCAGTAAAATACACAAATAAAAACAAAAACTACGTACTGTATGCAAAGCACACAAATCATCGTTAGCTTCCCGTGCGTTACGTGTAAACGTTCATTCTAAGAAATTCACAGAGTAGTATAACTAACACCTGATTGGCTGGTTGGTAGCCATGGAGATCTGTTATCCAATGACTGCCCTCTGCTTCTGTTCTATATATAGACATATGCCGTGAATGACACTAGGTTTGAACGTTACCATGTTCGTGATTTTCTGACTGCTGACGGCAAAAATTACTCGATAATTTTCTTAATATAATTATTTCTTCGTGAAAACAATAATATAACGTGATCATTTTAACTCTAATGTATAGTGGTATGAAAAATACCAGTGTCTCGTAGCGATGCGTCATCATAGATGGTATGAAAAATACCACATGGTGTTGTAGCGAGACGTAATCACAAAGTACAAATCCTTTCCGGACCATCTCAAAATTTTAGACTCTTCAACCGCAAGATCGATATGGGATATATATTATATAGTCATACTTATTGTTGAAATTCACAAGTTGAACTGCTAAACATTATTAGATTTTGATTGTTATGTACATATATTTTTTGCGTTTTACGGAATGTTTGTTTTGAAAATAATAGCTATTAGTGAACATATGATATTCATTGTCCCACTATTTTATTATAGGTGATCTTAATTATCTCACATTCATGTAACAGTATTATATTAATATTTATTTGAATAAACTAATTAATAAATAACAATAATGAAAAACATAAAGGCAAAAAAATGTTTTTGCTGCAGTAGTGATGTTTGTTTGATTATGCATCTGACCTCACATTTCCGAAATTGAAAAATTCCAAAAACCGAAACATCGGAATGTGTGTGTACTGCACATTTTTGTAAACACGCACACAATGTCTACACATTTACTGATACCCGTTGGTGAAAGACTCAAATTACAGTATTTATTTCTGAGAGAGAGAGAGAGAGAGAATGATTTAGGACTCCAAGGCGTGTTATTTTTACAATTATTTTATTATCTTGGGATTCTTTTTTAATCTTGAGATCTTCTATTCAATTCTCGAGATTAGTAAGAAAATTACCGTAACTTCACTAGCAGCAGCACACATTCTGAACGACTCGGCCATTAGCACGCTAAACCACCAACCTTATGAACTGACCTCGGAAAAGGAACTCGCATGATACAAGAGATACATGACAAAACACTGTTTATTGGTGAAAATTTACGGGGTCGCCATGATATGCGAGATCGCACGTTACTCGAGTATATACGGTATATCACCATATTAATAATAACCACTCCGGTGATAAAAATATTTCCTTCATTTAATTAATAACCCTACACATCATATTCCCTCTATCTCACCAATAATCACATGTGGAATAAAACAAGTCTCCAAAAAAGATTATTACACTCCAAGCAGGATAATAAAAAATGAAACTCCATCTCCAAAAAAAAAAATGCATTCAAAGCATCTAGCTGATACACTCGAAAATATTGCCCCATGTCTCCTCATAAAAGTGTCTCCATTTGCAACAAAAATGGCTGCAAAATAATTGAACTAAACATAGCTCTCACCACCATAGGCCTAAACTGTGGAATATCTCCAACACAATAGAAAATATCAAATGGCCAAAATATTATATCTCCAAAATATTATATCTCCAATCACATCTCAAATTATATCTCCAGGTCTCCAGGAAAATAACTCTATGTTATAGTAAAAACTATAAACTCTCTGTTTAGCATAACTGCCGAGAAAGGGCAAAAACTTGGCATATAAAATTGCCCAGAAAATTCTAGAAAAAAATCACCAGTGTGCCATAACTTATTATAACAAAACTCCAAATTCAGTGTCTAAGCTAAGACTTCTCCATATGTACTACGGCATAGGCCACTAGAGACTTAACTAAGTTTCCTATCTCGCAAAATTGCAACAAACACAATTGTGCAAGAGGCCAACAATTTCTGGAACACAAATATCCTGGCAAAATTGCAACAAACACAATTGTGCAAGAGGCCAACAATTTCCGGAACACAAATATCCAGAAAAAAAGATGTAGTGCCATTATGTATACATGCAAAAATTCTCCCATAAATCTCTATGCAGCATCAAACAGCTGAAATTATAAACACATTCCCGAACAACGACTCCAAGTCATGAACTGAGATATTTCAAAATTCACACAAACTGGAGAGAAAAATAAATTCAAATTGACCCATTATAAAAAAAAAAAAACTTGCGTCATCGATGGCTAATGACTAAAAAAGGAAAAAAGAAAAATCAACGGCACTGTTAACTATCCCCGTTACTCACGTAGATGTCAAGCAATTTTCTGCTGAACTCATAACAAAAAGGAAAAACAAAAAAAAATGTGTCATTAGTTCCTCCCAAATTCAAAGAAAACATCACCACCCTTGATAGCATTACAACACCCATGTTAGTAAAAAAAAAAAAAAGTCACCAGTATTAGTATAAAAAACATCACCAATGTTAATGCTTGCCCATTCACCAAAAATTCAGCACAAAATTCACCAGAAGTTCAGCAAACTTCAGCACAATTCACCAAAAATTCAGCCAGATTCATCACCTATGAACCACTGACACATTCTCCAAAGTCATAGAAACTCCGTAAATAATTAACCACAAAACTTCTCCCATAATTCATTGTAATTATTCTCCATAATATAATTATCTGTCATAATTATAAAATAATCTCCCATGAAATATCTCAAATCTCATGTAATATAAGTCTCAAATCTCTCGTAAAATATATCTCAAGTAATGATAATTCTACTTAAGTACCCCTGTAAAATATCTCCCATAATAATGATAATAAGAATTCTCCAGTAAAATATCTCAAGTAAGGGCATTAATATTGCCACACCCCAATATTTATCATTATTGCCACACTCCATAATTCCAAAATAATTACCACTCAACACCAGGCATACACAACCCCAATACCACTCCAGGGTATCATCATCATTTAGCAACACGAGGCACCCATTCACCACCAATGGCAACACCACCTGACAACACCAGTCATCACCATTCACCACCACTCAGCACCATTTTAAAGTAACCTCCACAACACCAATCAAATCTCCATTAAAAAAATAATAATCTCTGTGTCCCCATTTATAATTATGCCCTCTAATATTGCGTAGAAGCATTCTACAAAACATAAGGAAACTTGCACCACATCCATATGAATTTCATTTCCTTTTTCTCTCCATTCAAGAGAAAGAAAAAATCTTTCTAAAAAAAAAAACCCTACAGGCATGTCATATCACCAACCAGCCGTTATCAGCTGATATGACGGCATTGAAATTTCCTTATTCAAGGCCAGATTCACCCACCACTGCCCCGACACAAAGAAAAAAGAGAAGAAGTTCACCCCCACTAAAAAAAAAGGAAAGAAAGCTTCACCCTCCCCGTCAAACATTCACCCAAATGAAGACCACTACTCGCCCCTTGCAATACCCCTCCGTCGCTCAGCACAAATAGCGCTGACTGTGTATGCATGAACGGGCGCTCTATCTCCAAGGGGCAAAACCACAGTGTTGCATGTATGAAAACCATTCATATACACACGTATGTATTAAAACAAAGACGAATGCGTCTCTCCTAAACATGCACTAAGATCAAATTTATCACATTCTATTACTTTGAGGGAAACATATGGCAATTTGAACTGCCTCTTTAAAATGGTTCACACACAAAGTCAAAAAACCCCAAGGCTCAAAAAAAAAAAAACATGGTAACACTTACCCCTTCAAAATGAGAGAAAACCTGGAATCTGCGCAATTACAAACACGCGAATCTCGTCGGCACAATGCAAACAAGCTCGGCAAGAAAGCACTTGCCAGTTGCCAATCTTCCACCCACAAGCCAGACTGAGTTACTCATCTCAGCGGGCACCTCGCGACGGGCGAATTTGATGACCCTAGTACAATTTCATTGACTCAGTACCATAACTACGACTCCATAACTCTTATGTCTGACACTTATTAATGACATCCTATCCCCTTTAACAATCAGTCTCTCCAGAAACAGTATTTTTTAAGCTGTTATTAATCTAACAAAAGGCGTAACAACGGTTCACATCCACTGCCACCACCGATACGTGATAGTTTCTTGTATTTTCATATTGGTAAGCGTTAGGCCAAAAGCGGTAGGCAAACTAAGTTTGGTAGCACTTTCTCCTCCCCCCTCTCTCTCTCTCTCTCAGACACTGACAACAGCCCCCACCCCCTCTCTCTCTCTCTCTCTCTCTCACTCACTCTCTCTCTCTCTCTCCTCTCTCTCTCTCTCTCGACTCGCAACCACTCCTTTCTCTCTCTCCCCATTTCATTAAGTCATCAAATCAGAGTCAGAACTACAAAAATATACATTTATTCAAAGCAAAGTACTAACTGAATAACTCAGATTCTTACAGGATAATAAAGTGGAATGATAGCTCAAAATTCAGATGCTCAGATAACCCCCGTAAAATATCAGTCTATAAAGTAATTATTCACACCATTTATCTCTTCTCCATAATATAGTTCCCTCCACTAGAACACAGTTCCCTCCACTAGATCCGCCTGTTTAAAGACAGGAGGAACACACTAATGAGCTCACATTGTAAAGATAAAGTCAAAAGATTAAATGAAATAGAACATCTTTACAAAATATCAGTAATACAGTCAAACCACACATTTGGCCAAAGCACAGTAATTCTTACCCATTGCCAGCCAGTATCTCACTACACAATAAATATATAATGTCTGCAGAGCTATCCCGGCATCTACCTTTTCTCCTCGTAACTGTCTCCATCATTCTGGCTAATTACCTGCCATTATGAACGAAAGAGGCTCACACGGATGCACGAATTCACACCATTCGTCCACGCCTCATAACTGCTAGAAACTGGTTTCAGTCACCTTTCTCGAACACCCATACCTACAGGACGAACGTTGACCTGCTTAGTAAGGATCTTAATGTCACAACATCCAACAAGACACATCAGCACTCTTAAGTTGTCGCTGGGGTTCTCTGTCTCCAGGGAAGCTAAATGATGAATCCCCAATTTCTAAGGAATGTCAAAGTACGTGACATACAACAATGTCTCATACATCTCATTATCAGTCTTTATATTACACACACACACACGCACACACATATATTAAGCCTTCTTTTGACTATGTTGTTCTCTGTAAAATCAGTTTGCCTCAGTAAAGGGTCCGAACAGGACCGAAAGTACTTGGTTATCTCGCTTTTTCATTTTTTCCTTCGTGGCAAAAAACCTTTATTTATACATAGCATCAAGTTTTATATACTTTGTGATCAAGTTATTCATATATATATATATATATATATATATATATATATATATATATATCACAAAAAATGTATTCTCCACACTCAGTTATATGTGTATTTATAGGTGCGAGAAATGCACAATCTCAGTAGGGGCTACCTCTTTCCTTGGCTAAACCGGTACTGTTCTATTCCTATTAATCATTCTACAATATGTCTTAATTTTTCACTTACCATTTTATCATAACTTTCAATTCCCTTGGTATATTGAGCAACATATGCACCTGCCAGTCTTAGTCTCTATAATTACTAAAGAACCCATTTTCACCAGTACCAGGATCTCTCTTTGTGTCCAGTGGTCTTCTAGTGCCTTCTCATCCCCCAAGCTCTTAATAATCTTCCTAACGTCACGAAAAAAATCCAATTGGTATTTCATTAACAGTGACAATTTCACTTAATGCACCTCCCTGGTACATCCAGTATTTTAATCTATCGCAATAGAACAGACTGACAATGGGTCTAGGTTTCGTTTTTGCTGAAAAAGAACCGTCACAAAGTTGATTGAAGACTATCTCCTTCATTCTAGTGATTGTTAATGACAAACAACAGGTTAAAATAAAGCAGCCCAAAAATAAACACGAGGAAAGTGCCTTTCAGTCAGCACGATATCTTTAAAGAATGGCAGCTACATTTCTGACACCCAGCCATTGCGGGGCTGCATTCAAAGCTCTCGTGGAACTTGAACATATATAAACTTTTATACTCTGTGCACTTTATGGTCTATTTTTGTGCAATTGCATGAAGTTCCTCAAGGAGTATAACTCGTTGGCTTTATTCTATTTTCCTTTAGAAGTAGGTTTTTCTTAATATAACATAATTTTGTGGATCGATACGATCATGCTGTCTTTTCTTGTCAAAACCAGTTGACAATTTTCGTCACTAATTTTAAAAAGTACTGTGTAAATGTATACAATATAGTAATAAAAACTATAATTGTTTAATTTTATAAGTTAATCTTGTCGCATTTTTTATATTTTGTTCCATCAATATAAATAAACCTTTTATTTATAACAAAATGAGAAATTTCCTACAATTGTGAGGTGAACCGAGATTGGAGAGCCGTTTCAAAGCCCAAAGAAGACACTATCTATCAACATTATTCTGTAAAAAAAATAATGATAGAAGTGCAATAGGTCTGTAGGTATTTTATGAATAATATTTTCTTTTCCGTTGCAAAAAGAGATTATTCGTTAAAAGAGAACACAAAGAAAAACCAAAAAATGGAAGATAACCTGCAAGCCTTGATAATCTTACATCACGGGCACTGTTCAGAAAACACAAATTTACAACGCAAATCAGTTGCATTATTTCTAATCACGAGTTTCATTACAATTATATTTTACAAACGTTAGGACAAAGGGTATTATAATTTAAATAAGTTTTAGAACGCATGCAAAATTTAGAGAAAACTAAAATTTGCATTCCATTACACGATATATTAGTAATACTTTTCTTTAATCACATATAATAATGTATTTCTTTGAACGCCTGTGCAAAAGGACCAAGCAACTATTACGTACTTGGCAGATTTTGGCGTTGATATTCTTAGTTATATGTAATTTATATTTAATTGACGTAAAAGCAAAGGTTAACCTCAAAAATTGCATTTTTGAAGTAGACTATCGTGGCCCATGTGAGTTGCAGTAATTTATGAACGCTCCCCGTGTCCCGATCGCCGTCTTTGTTTACTTTTTTCTGTGCGAAGGTTCGCGGTTTCCACATTTCATATTGATTTCATCCATTTATCTGCATAGGTTTGTATGATTACTTTAGTGACCAGCGGTTAAGCTTCCTTGATATTTTAAGCAAGTCTTACTCTACTCAAAGGGTTTGTATTTTATGTTTATCGTGGATTTTTTTTAGAATTATCAGATGAGCGATTTGTAGAGCAGCGTCCGGTGTCATTGACTGTCATGGAGAATTGCACTGCAAGTGTTTCTTGTTTTGGCTTCTTAGAGACTTTCTTTCGACTTTTTTTAGTCTCTTTCCGATTGTATTCGGGTGTACGTGTTAGGGACCTTTGTTTCTGGTGCAATTAACTGTTAGAGGTAGAGCAGTTAATTCTTATACGGTCCCTAGGTACAGGGTAATGGCGATTGAAAGTGACTTTTTTTTTACCTACCGCATTATTCAGTTAGGTTCATTAGACGAACTTTTCAAGATGATTTTCTATCTGAACGGGGTAGTTAATACGTTGTTTTAATAATTAATGTGTAAAAGTTATTTAGTGTTTATTTATTGAGTCAAAAGAAATTAGCCTACAGTGTTTTTAGTAGGCTAGTTTGATGCGATTCTGATGAATTTGACATTAAGGTGATTTCCTTTGGATTAATTTCCCTCGGAAATGCTAGCATAACCTCTTAAGCCCCACTTCTAGGGGAAAGTTTACAAGGGAAAACAAAAACTACCTAGGTAGTAGCTAGGCTAGTTAAGCTAGTAAGTACAGACAACATCCCAACCTAATCTTCCATAAACTCTGTAGCCTACCTAGGGGGAAACACCTCAGTGGATCCATCATCATCACATGGATCAGCCTTAGTCACTCAATAGGGTAAAAAACCGCATGGTACAGGGGTGGACCATGTACAATCAATGTGTACAACCCCAAGAAAAGTACATCATAATGCGTCCTGACACCGAAGTAATTCCACGCTGGACGAGTGGTTTTCGAGCTGGGCTGCCAATCCGGTGTTCCCAGGTTCGATTCCCGGCTCGGTCAACGCAGAATCAGAGAAATTTATTTCTGGTGATAGAAGTTCATTTCTCGATATAGGCTAGTGTGGTTCGGATCCCACAATAAGCTGTAGGTCCCGTTGCTAGGTAACCAATTGGTTCCTAGCCACGTAAAAATATCTAATCCTTCGGGCCAGCCCTAGGAGAGCTGTTAATCAGCTCAGTGGTCTGGTAAAACTAAGATATACTTAACTTTTTTTTCTGACACCGGAGTAGAGGTCTTTAGCTCTGTTTCTCACCAACAACAAGTCGCGTCTGATGCCCATCTCTGATGTCAGGACGCGTTATAATGAACATTTTTTGGGGTTGTACACATTGATCGTACATGGTCCACCCCTGTACCATGCGGTTTTTTACCCTATTAAATTGGTGAAACAAAAATACAATTACATCTTTAAGCATACTAGGTACCTACCTATTCTACAGATTGAAGTTTTGTCAACATAATGTGATACTACCTATATGAAAGCGCCATACGAAGTAAAATAAGCATGTGAGCTCTTCATAAAATATGTTCTCAAGGCAGTTTTTAAACTAACTGGATATTGGTACGGCAGTTGTATCCCTGATTGCGATAGATATTGGTATGGCTGTGAATTGTGCATGCGGGAACCCTTGTTTAACACCTCTGGCATATCAGTGACAGCAAGAAAATGACGACCTAGCAACGTGAACCGTGTAATAATACACCAGTTTTCGCTGAAAAACAGATGTTTTCAGGTTTCAACAAGCTGAAAAAGGCAATAGACGTCTATGTCTATTGCCTTTGACGAAGAGTCAAACTTCCAGAAATTGTATATCCGTAGGTCATGAATGATGGAATCGACCCTGAAAAGAGCTTCGAAGAGGAGATTCAAAGAAGATTTGAAGCTTAGCTAGTAAGGTATTGCGGTAGTCAGTAGTGCGTCTGATATGGGAAACGTGCTGTTAATAGGTATACCTAGACCTGATTTGGATCATTACTTACAATGGATTAGGCCGTTTACCAGAGGATCAACTTTGGTAGTTTTCCTTACTACCATGAATACAGCAGAGCACGATTTGTGTACTTCGAGTCTTCTTTGAATCTCCTTTTTGGAGCTCTTTTCAGGGCCAATTCAATCGTTTGTGACCCACGGATATACAATTTCGGAAAGTTTGACTCTTCGTAGACATCTACAGTGGACCCCCCGTATTCGCGTTCTCCAGATTCGCGGACTCACACATTCGCGGATTTCTCTCGGGAACGTTTCCCTGCATTATTTGCAGAAAATTCGCGCATTCACTGTATTTTTCTATGATAAATATCCACAAATTCCTGGTTTTTTTTATGAATTTCATCATAAAATGCACTTTTTGTGATAAAACTATTAAAAAAACCATGTAGGAAAATTTTTAGTGGGTTTTTCTTGAGTTTTAACTAGCAAAATAGGCTGTTTTTAGCATTTTTATAGGGGTTCCAAACATTCGCGGGTTCTATCTTTTCACGGGGGGGTCTGGTACGAATCCCCCTCGAATACGGGGGGACCACTGTATTGCTTTTTTCAGCTCGTTGAAACCTGAAAACATCTGTTTGTTCTGACTTAATTACAAACCGTCGGTTGTCTAACAAAAGGATATCCGCGGGAACGCGCCGCCACTACTACATACAAAGAGTTCAAACTTGAATCGCTGTCCCTGGGTCTGGGGTAACTGCGCTGGGTGAGCCCGGGCCAGCTTGGGTAGGTCGTTGTGATACCATTCTTTTCGCGGTAGCCGTCGTGTCAACACCTACTCCTTCCTCCTTGACCCGACTTGAGATAAACAACGCATGACCGCCGACTGTAGTCGTTTTATATCGTGATATATCTTTGACATCCTGTGCTTGAGTGCTTCCCCAGTGCCCTTTTCCTATCCTTTTATTTATCCTTATTATTACCTAGCATCCTAACTTCCCAGTAAGTATGGAAGGCGGATCTATGGTGGGTTTTTCGGGAAGGATTTGTGTGTGTGTTTCCGATGGTGTGCATTGCGGTGCATCTTTGCCTTCGCCAACCTCGGACCCTCATCTGTGGTGTATTGCATGTAGGGGTTTTGCATGTTCTCCTAATACATCATGTTCAACGTGTGCGCAGTGGAATAGTGATCAGTGGAGGCTCTATTATGAGGCGCATGAAAGCTTTTTCAGAGACACTAGTGTTGATTCCGATAATGCTAAGCCTAGGCCGACTACTGTGGGGCCTAAGGTCGTGTGTGAGGAGGATAGTGCCCAATTGGAGAACACTAGGCCTAGTAATCCTTCCTCCTTATTAACTCGGGACCCAGTTGGTGAGCTTAGTGTCCTTCCCAAGAGACTTAGGCTAAAGAAACCTTCGTTGTTGGGGGCTAGGAAAGCAGGTAAGAGGAAAGAAGCTGGCTTAGGGGCTGGGAACCATGTTCCTGCCTCGAAGCGTAACAAGAAGGGTGCTTCAACCGAGATCTTGTTCCCGCTCAGCCTAAAGGGCGAACTATCTCGTTATGACCGAAGCAGTACTGAGACACAGCCAGGTGCCAAGTTAACCCCCTGTTCCTCTCGGGCACAATCAGCCCAGCCCCAGGAGGGATCCAGTGACGGACCTGACTCCTCACCCTCCCATCCTGAGGACGGTGCTAAGGAGCCCGGAACGGGACCCAACTCACAGAAGCCGGAGGCTCTCTCCCCTCCTGAAGTTGCGGCAACCCGACGCAAGAAGCCAGCCAGCCACAACGCTCATAGGAGGAGCATCAACGGAGACCTTTCGATGCCGCAAGGCCAAGGTCACACTGAGAGACTAGTGCCAGCGTTGATGCCCGAGAAATCTAGGCCTAGGCTTGAGCCTAGTACCTCCGCACCACCTCCAGTTACAGTGGGGGACCAGGTCCTCACTCCCGCACTGGACATTGCGAACCTGGTTAAACAGGCGGTGGAGGATTACTTAAGCTCTAGAAAGGAGGCTTCCCAGCAAGTTGATAAGAAGAACACCAGTCTCGAGGAGTCTGCCAGAAAGATGGAAGAAGCCAGGAAGAAGTTCCTATTGGAGAAGAAGTCGGAGGAACTGTTTCCAGATTTGGATGACAGTTCTGACTCCGATTCCAAGCCTGATTCCTGCTCCGAGGGGGAGCCCGATTCTGACCCCGATTCGGACGGCCGTCAGATTAGCTCACCTGCGGAACCCGAGCCCTTATCATTCAACCAGATTCTGTCAATTATTAGAAGCGCCAATGGCCTAACGGAAACTGAGGAGCTAAACTAAGAGTTTCAGTCAGAGGTGCATAAGGTGCTCAATCTAAAGAATTCGCAGCCCCCCTCGGTCAGCCTCCCCTGGAGCAACCAGGTTAGGCTAGCCATGGCTAGAGCATCCCGAGAAGCCACTACTTCACCAACTAGGGTATCAGAGAAACAGAGGTGGCTTCCTATCCCTGCTCAGGGGGCCAGCAGGTATTATAGGCCAACAGGTGACAAACTAAGGGAGTCTGCATATTCCAGGGACCTTGCAGATCTCTTAGATGTCAGTCTGGACGCCTTACAGAAGAAGCACCTCTTGCTCTCTCCCTCAGAAACCGAAGGACTCATTTGCGCTCTAGCTCTGGCCCTCGCTACGAATTCGTGGATGGAACGTTTACTGGCTGCACTTCCGCAGTTCTTACCTGAGCTCCAGCCTCAGCAGCGGCAGAACTTGTCTTCATTCATGCAGTGTGGGATCAAGACTCTCTCACACCAGGCAGACAATTTAGCAGTCCTGTGGGCTAATATGGAGGTGAAAAGGAGAGAGAATGCCTTCAAGGAGGCCAAATCGCCAGTAGTGAGAGACCTTCTCCCGGACTTAAGGAAAAACCCGCTGTTCCAGAAAGAACTTATTCCAGCGGAAGAAGTTTGCAAGGCAGCGGAGAAGAAGGAGCGATCTCTCCAATCTAGGGCTCTCTCCAATACCGGAATGCCGGGCCATAGACCACAGCCAGTACCACAAATTAGCCAGCAAGTAAGAGAAGCGCAGAGACCGTCCTTTCCCCTGCGTAGGCGAGAAGAGAAGAAACCATACTCTGTGTCGAAAGACAAGTTCCATAGAGAGAAGACTCGTCCCTTTCCATCAAAGGAGCGAAAGCAGAAAGGCAACAGAAGAGAGGGGGGGGGCCCCGCAAGAAGTTCTAGGCCAGATCCTGCCCGTCAGCGGAAGGTAGGGGGTTGCTTGGCTGCCAATTGGCAAGTGTGGCAGCAAGCAGGAGCGGAAGATTGGACCCTGCAGGTCATCAAGTCAGGCTACCGTCTTCCCTTCCAGTCAACACCCACTCTATCCCCTACCCCCACACTGAGGGACCTGGGGCAACCCGAACAAGATGTAAGGTCTGTAAGGTCTGTAAAGTCCCTTCCTATCGACTGGACTCGGACTGCGGACGGGCCCTGGAGGAGGAAATATCCAAGCTACTTCAGAAAGGGGCGTTGGAAGAGGTTCAGGATCCAGGTCCAGGGTTCTACTCCAGACTCTTCCTGGTAGAAAAGGCAACAGGGGGTTGGAGGCCAGTCACAGACCTTTCACCCCTCAACAAGTTCCTTTCGCTGACAAAGTTTCGGATGGAAACGGCAGACTCAGTCCGAGCTTGTGTCAGGGAGGGAGACTTCATGGCCTCAATAGACCTTCAAGATGCCTACTTCCAAGTCCCTGTTCACCCCTCCAGGAAATTCCTCAGGATTGTCAGTAAGGGAAAGACTCTGCAGTTCACCTGCCTGTGCTTCGGCCTCGCGACAGCCCCACAGGTGTTCACCAGGGTCTTCAAGATAGTGTCGATATGGGCACACGCAAGAGGCATCCGTCTCCTCCGCTGCCTGGACGATTGGCTCATCGTAGCCGAGACGGCTGCTCAGTGTGCGGATCACCTTCAGCTAGTTTTGTCATTCGTTCAGGAACTGGGAGTGGTAGTAAATGTCGACAAGTCGGACTTCACTCCCAGACAAAGGATAGTGTGCCTCGGAATGACGCTAGATTCATCCCTCATGAAGGCCTTCCCCTCGGAGAACAGAGTCTCCAGCCTAGTAACTCAAGTGTGGAGGGCTTTGGGGCCCAGCCCTCCCACTGCCAAACTCTGCCAGTCCATCTTAGGACACATGGCCTCAATAGAGAGACTAGTGCCTCACAGCAGAAGACGTATGAGGCCTCTTCAGTGGCTGTTCAAGAAGCAATGGTCTCCTCAGGAAGGGGACCCCAACAGCAAAATTCTTCTCTCTCAAGAAGTAAGGGAGTCCCTGGAGTGGTGGATGGTTCCTTCCCACCTCCAAGGGGGCATCTCTCTCAGTCCAAGAACCCCAGAGATTCTTCTCTTCACAGATGCATCAAAAGAAGGGTGGGGGGCGCACCTGACGGAGGAAGAAGTGAGCGGCCTGTGGTCGGAAGAAGAGAGAGCAGCTCACATCAATGTCTTGGAATTGAAGGCAGTCTTCCTCTCCCTTCAGCACTTCCTGTCTCAACTCCAAGGGAAAACTGTGGGCCTAATGTCGGACAACTCCACAGTGGTGGCATATCTAAACAAACCAGGGGGGCACAATCTCACTGGATCTCTGTTGCTTGGCAGTACAAATCCAGGAGTTAGCAGAGGAAATGGACATCACCCTCAAAGCAAGATATATTCCGGGCAAGAAAAATGTTTGGGCGGACCATCTGAGCAGGAGGGGACAGATAATCAACACAGAATGGTCCCTCCATCAAGAAGTAGCAGATGGCCTGATAAAGAGGTGGGGCTCTCCTTTGATAGACCTCTTTGCCACCGCATGGAACAGGAAGCTGCCAGTGTTCTTCTCCCCACTCCCAGACCCGCAGGCAGCGGGAGAGGATGCCCTCCTGCAGGATTGGAAGAACCTGGACGATTATGCCTTCCCGCCTTTCCCCCTCCTCCAGAAGATCCTTCAGAAGATTCGCTACTCACAGAACCTACGAGTAACCTTAGTAGCTCCTTGGTGGCCGGAAGCCCCCTGGTTCCCAGAAGTGCTGGATCTCCAGTTGGAGGACCCGGTAAGCCTACCAGACAGAGTGGATCTTCTCGCCCAACCCAACAACGGATGCCTACACCCAAATCCGACAGCCCTCCGCTTACACGGGTTCAGACTGTCGTCAAAATCCTCCGTGGTAGAGGTTTTTCCAGGCAGTTAGCTGAGGACATGGCCAATCCTGTGAAACCATCCTCAGGCAGATTGTACCAGGGAAAGTGGCGACTGTTTCAAGATTGGTGTCAAGATAAAGGCATTGCCCCAGACGAGGCCACCATCCTTCAACTAGTGAGTTTTTTCCACCACCTCAGAAAGGATAAACGACTATCCATATTGGCAGTGGGGGGTTATAGAGCGGCTTTAAATCAAGTATTCTCGTTGAAAGGCATGGACCTCGCTGCATCTCCAGAAATTTTGTTGCTCTTCAAGCACTTTAGGAAGACCTGTTCCCGAGAGAGCTACGGACTCCCCACTGGGATGTGGCCTTAGCCCTGGAATCCTTGAGAGGTCCTCCCTATGAGCCCTTACATTCAGCTTCCTTGAAGAACCTCACCTTGAAGACCTTTTCCTCTTAGCCCTGGCATCTTCGAAGAGAGTCAGCGAACTACACGCACTGTCCTACGAAGTGTCACACACCAGGCGTTGGAGGGAGATGGGGTTCTCGTTTGTCCCTGGCTTTGTAGCCAAGACTCAAGACCCCTCCAAGCCAGATGAGATGTTTTCCTCTTTTACCATTCCTTCTTTGGGGGATTTTACCGGCTTTGACAAAGAGGAACTGATTCTATGCCCGGTCAGAGCCATGAAAGCCTACCTCAAGAGGACTAGACAGTTCAGACCGGCTATTAAGCGGCTGTTCGTGGCCACGGGCAAGCATCCAAAAGAGGTGGCTAAGAATACCATCTCCTTCTGGATCAGACGAGTTATAAGAAGGGCCTACGAAAACAAGGAAGTACCAATGCTGAAGGTGAGGGCTCACGAAGTTAGGGGCATAGGCTCCTCTATGCTCTTCAAGAAGAACCTCTCAGTGAGTCAGGTATTGAGAGCAGGCACCTGGAAGAGTCAAACCACCTTCACCTCCTTCTACCTACAAGAAGTTACATTCAAATCTCTAGAGGTGTTCTCTCTGGGCCCCATTGTCGCAGCCCAAGAGATCCTCTAGGCATATCGGTCACCCGCACTGCGTACCTCAATTTGGAAATACACACACACACTCCCGGCAATTCCCGCCTAAGTCTGGCCAAATGTAAGGGGTATGAGTGAGTTTCCTGGTAGTATCCTACGTATGACTATACTGTTCATGACACGACTTGGCCACTACTGACTTACCTGGAGAGTAGAATGATGGCTAAGAATCATTCAGGAACACCTCTCAGAGTGAGTATTTGTACCATAGGTTAGGACAACAGCCGGAGCCCCTTGGGTTCTCCCCTATTGAATCCTTACTGTGTAAAGTGTCATGAGGATAAGCGGGTCTGGGTTAACATCAGGTCGCGTTAAGTTATTGACTGCTCTTCAAAGGGTGCGTTCAGGTCACTCACCTTCCCATCCTCAGTTCGAGTCTCCTTTTGTTAGACAACCGACGGGTTGTACTTAGTCGGAACAAAAGTAATTTTGTCGAAAAATTATTTTTTCCGATATACAAACCTAGGTTGTCTAACGGATTAATGGCCCTCCTCATCCACCCCTCATTGAGTTATGGCCGCCCCCTTTGAAGAGTGTGTCTGTTTAGACTAAGTATTCTAAGGGCTCAAAGAATGGTATCACAACGACCTACCCAAGCTGGCCCGGGCTCACCCAGCGCAGTTACCCCAGACCCAGGGACAGCGATTCAAGTTTGAACTCTTTGTATGCGGTAGTGGCGGCGCGTTCCCGCGGATATCCTTTTGTTAGACAACCTAGGTTTGTATGTAGGAAAAAATAATTTTTTGACAAAATTACTTTTTCCGGCAAAAATGGATGTATTATTACACGGTTCAGAGGATATTCAAAGAAGATTTATGAAGTACACAGATAGATTAGTTTAGTTTTAATTTTCATGTATATAGTCAAAATCTAAGTATGTTTAAGTATTATTGTGATTTTTTATATTTTCATTTACTGTCAAAATGTTTTGGTGCTTTGGTGATGGCAGAATGGTGCTTCACTTTGACATTTTGAATTGAACATGTTCTGCGAAACAATTCAGTTTGACTATTATTACTGTTGTTGCTGATCTTCTAGTGCCGTACCTATAGCACTTAGCAACAGTGCACGGCAACTGCTGCATGATTAGCAAACTACCGTACATACAGCAAGTCAATAGCACAATACGGCACCACTGACAGAATAGGACGTACCCTCACTACACTATGTTATTTGTATGGGAGGAAGTCTGAAATTAACACATGCGCAATTCACTGCCATTACCAATATCTATCGCAATTAGGGATACGGCTGCCGTACCAATATCCTGTGCCATTTTTTTATCCAATATGGCGTCCATCGACTGAGGTGCCGTTCGTAACCGCAAAGGATCCAACATCTTTCCCAGTCTTCCCAACACTCATTTGGACAACATTTTGTTGCCTATATTAGTGAAAGTATGAAACTTCTTATTCCCGGGGTCATGGTTTGAACTGAAATTCTTTTTTTATGCATTCAACTTACCTGTCAGATATATACTTAGCTATAGACTCCGTCGTCCCCGATAGAAATTCGAATTTCGCGGCACACGCTACAGGTAGGTCAGGTGATCTACCGCCCCGCCGCTGGGTGGCGGGAATAGGAACCATTCCCGTTTTCTAAGAGATTTTCTCTATTGTTTGGAATGTAAACATACGTTTGCAGTTCCTCCTGATTTGGATTTTCGTGTTTCATCGCCATCGATCTTCTGGGCTATCTTTTGCAGGGAAGTACTGGGTCTTTGGTTCGGCATACGTTTATTAACTGTTTTAACGAATTTGGCTTCGAAAATTTCGAAGAATACATTGCGTGTAACTACCGAAGATTTCGGTAGACACTTACATAGTTTGCAAGAAGGGAAATATTAATATTTATTCATTAATGGGTAATAAAAGTTAAAATTGATTGAGGCTAACTTCCTTATCGAGGAAGTCAGAAAAACATAGAACTAGTTACGCTTCCTTTAGAAGTTTTATAGCTCTCGTACTAACAAGCAGTTAGAGCATTAACAGTACTAGTAGTGTTGTATCCTCATCACTTTCTTACTTTACAGAACTACAAATTCATATTGCAATTTGAAGATAAAGGAATATAGCTCCAAAAGCGAGCTATTAGAAGGTAAGAAGGAATTAGTGTTTTCCCCATTGCCAATGGAGGGTGCGTCTGATCGGCTTCATCTCGCTCCCAGGCCTAGACCTCTTCCAAGCTCACAGGCCCAGAGGAGAAGGAATGTCGAAAGCTTTACGGAGGTTATGGAGAATCCCCACCGATCAGGCGTCCCCTCGGCAGTGTCTGTAGAACGTCCCAGACTGCCATGGGATAGCCATTGGAAAGGCATCCTAAAACAGTGTTTCCCCCTTATGGTTAAACCTCCTTACCCTCGGCGGATGAGGAGAAGGAAGATTCATCAACGAAGATTCTTATGAATATACAAGATAATCTCGTTTATATTATGAATAAAGAAAGAGGAAAATTGGATGGTTATAGTATCATTACTAAAGCATAGCTTCATCTAGGCACAGGTGCAAGTCAAGTGCCAGGTGCCTGCTTAGAACGTCTACCATGATGAAAGATCCTCCCAAAAGCGCATGCAAGGAATGCCATGGGGAAGGCACATGGCCAAAGGCCATACCACGTTGAATACCGCTTCTCTTCCGATCAACGAAGTTCAGTAACGTTATGGTCAGTAACGTGGTGGATAGGTGCCACAGGATAGAGCGGTGACGTCACAGTCTCTCAATGATAGAATTCCTTCGCCTTTACAGTAAGTGAGGTCTAAGGAACAATAACCTATGAAAGGGATTAATCTCCTGATCTTCTCGAATGGGAAGAAGTTTAGAAGACGAGGCTCCAATGAGGAAATACTTTTGAATTATAAAATTCTTACAGCATCCAGGATTTCCATTCTTCTTTGTGTTGGAAGATGGAAATGAACAGGGTATCCTCTTGAGATTTGTCACGGGATCAGTTTTTCCTGACGGGTGGGGGCGCGAAATGTCGCACAGGCGGCTGTCGCCAGTGTCAGGATGTGTTTGAATCTGTGGGAAGTTTCTCTGGAAGAGAACCCAAGAACATACTTCTCGTGAAAGAGACTCTAGTGGTCGCATAAGCGACTTCGTCTCTATCACATTGGTTTGATTTGGAGAGAAGTTTTTTTTTGTAGGATCAGCCTTCACCTGCCAGGTACTCAAGATGTTGCACAGGCGAACGTAACCCTTGTCAGGATGAAGCTGGTTCTACTTTAAACCCTTTACCTTATGAAGAGAGGCGCTCTCCTCGGGTAACTCACTCTTTTCCCAACATTATGGGACAAGAGATGGAAGATATCAGACTAGGAAGTCAATGAGGGTGCAGGTCTTTCAGCTTACAAGACCTTAGCAACCCTTTTATTGCAAGAATTCGGAGAGTCTCTTGAGTTCTGCCACCCCTCCTTCTCCTAGTTCGTTACTTTTAAGAGGATTATATGTCATCCTCTTCTGTATATATGCAGCAAACCAATTTTCAGAATGAGAACTTTGCAATTGTTTGGAATTGGACAAGACTTGTATGAGCTCGCATTATTTGATTAGAGGCTTTTTCAAGTAATAGAAGCATAGATACAGCATTATGTCCATGGATAGGAAGCTTGAATGATTCTCTTCGATCCTTATTTCTCATTAGGATCTCCTTCGTCTAGTACCAATTCGTTTTATTGACGAAAAGAACGAAGTTAGGAGATTTTACATTCTTTCTCGGCCTCGGCGAGGAAAGAATGTAGTAGAGAATTCACCTTAAGACTACGGTATGATCATGTCATATACATATACCGAAGTTGACTCTATTGTTGACAACTGAATTCCTAGTATCCTTACAAAAGTGTTCCTAGTTTTATGCATGACACTTACCTGGCAGGTATATATATAGCTTATCCTCTTGACGCACTGGCAGAATTTCAAAACTCGCGGCAACCGCTAGTACCCTGGTAGTTCAGGTGATGGCCACCCGTTCCGTGGCGCTGGTACTTGGAACTATTCCTGTTTTCCTCAGATTTTCTCTGCCAGCCGAACCGGCAACATCGTTGTTAGTTCTCTGATAGAATTTCCTGCTCGTTGACTGACTTTTTGGATGTTGGTATCGTATTCACGAAGTTAGCGTGGCAATCGCATTTGGTTTGGATTTTGATTTAGTATGTCTGATTCAGGAAGTATGTTTAGAGTTTGTGTGAAAGAAGGGTGTAAGGTGAGACTGCCGAAATCATCGGTAGATCCACATACTATTTGTAAGAAGTGTCGGGAGTTTGTATGTACGTGGGACAATAGGTGCAATGAATGTCAGTGTCTGAATGAGAAAGAGTGGAAGGCTCTTATGAAGTATGTTGAGAGATTAGAAAAAGATCGGGTTAGAAGATCTGTCTCTAGGAGTGAGAGATCGGGGTCTTCGAGTAAGCCTTTGAATGAATCTTTGCATGTGTCTTCTCCAGCTCATTCACATGTAGACGGTAGCACCTTCCCCTCAGGTTTCTCCTGCGCCCGTTGCTGTATCTGAGGATACTACTGATCCACAAATTGTGAAAGTGTTCGCTGCCCTTGTGTCCATGGGAGATCAAATTAAACGATTAACAGACAAAGTGGAAGTGTTTAGTGACAGTGTTGTGGAGGGGGCGCCTGATAGCCCTCTCATGCTCTTAGACCAAGACCTCTGTCAAGCTCCCAGACCCAAGGGAGAAGGCATGTCGACAGTCGAAGGGAGGCGAGAGGGGTTTACTCGCGATCAGTCGTCCCTTCAGGCAGTCCTGTTGCTTCCCAGGCTGCAGCAGTACGCCATGGAAAAGGCGATACTGGGAAGTGCCGTTATTCATCGGATAGTTCGGCGTCAGGAAGGAGTAGGCTTTTCGTGGAAGTATCGCGTCCTCTCAAGAGGTCATACTTTCCGTCCTCATCACAGGATGAAAGGGCTGTTGATCAAGAAGGGTGGAGTATCCCTGAGATTTTTTCATCGGAGGATGAAGAAGTTATCCCTATCAAAAGGAAGAGGATTTCTCGTCAGTTGGAAGTGACTAGCGGTGCGGTGAGAGGTGTTTCTCCGCTTAGAGGAACTCCACTGCGTAGACCGCAGGTTCGCTCGCCTCTCCGTGTTAGCCCGGTGCGTCCTCGATCTCCTCATCATCATGGGAGTCTCGTAAGGAAGCAGAGACGAAGGAAGTTCTGCGGGACATGCAGGAGAGATTAGCAGTGATTGTCCAATCATGGGAGAAGCCCGAACAACCTTTGGTTAGATGTAAGGACTCGTCTCTCCCGGTTAAGTCCTCCAAGAGGACGCAGGACATGCAGCGCAAGCCAGGACGCAGTGCATCCCTTAAGAAGGACGAAGCAGTGCAGGACGCAGGACGCAAGAGGAAGAGTGATGGACGCATGGTGGACGCATACGTTCAGGAGGACGCAGGACGCAGGCGGCAGCAAGTGGAAGCTTTTTCTCGACAAGGAAGAGAGCAGTTTTACAAGGAGACAGCTCCGCATTCGCTCTCTAAGCAGGCTCTGCATAAGGATCCCGCTTTGGAGAGTCATCAGGATCTTGGTTTTCAAGATATTTCTTCGCAGGAGGAAGAATTTGTGGAGTAGTCGGAAGAGGACAAGAATGTGGAAGCTCCTTCCTCGGACTACAAGAGATAAACAGAGTGCCTTCTTTCTTTGTTTGAAGGAGATTTTCAACCTTCAGGCCCGCCATCGCCTTTGTCTCAATTTTCGAAGACGAAGACAACCAAGAAATCGTCTTTTTTGAAAATGACTGTCTATTTCGGCCAAGAAAGCCCTTCAACGCGTAAATGAGTGGTTGAAGGAGAAGAGAGAGTCGGGGAAGACTTCTTTTGCTTTTCCTCCGGCCAAGTTGGCCTATAAGTCTGGTGTTTGGTATGCTACGGGGGAAAGTCTTGGCCTGGGAGTTCCTGCCTCCTCCCAGGGAGACTTTTCCAACATAGTGGACAGCTCCCGTACATGCTTTACATTCAGCCAAAGTGTGGTGGACTTCGTCAGAGTCGACCATTTACTCAAAGGTATCTATCGGACTTTTGAGGTTTTTAATTTTCTGACTGTCGTGGGGGCCCTGGCGCGGACTTCGGAGATGGAAGATTCGTCAGAATCCGAGTTACCGAGAAGTATCATGTCCTGTATGGATAAAGCCTTGAGAGATGGAGCTAATGAATTGGCTTCACTTTTTACAGCAGGCGTTTTGAGAAAAGCATCTTTTGTGCTCGTTCGCTGCTAAAGGAGTCTCGAACGCGCAAAAGTCGGAGTTGATGTTCTCTCCTCTTTCAGGACAGCTCTTCCTCAGGATATCATTAAGGACATCTCGCTCTCCCTCACTCAGAAGGCTACTCAGGATCTACTAACGTCTTCTGTAAGGAAGTATTTACCTTCTAATGTAATGAAGAAGACTCCGAAGGATACAAGAACATCACAGCAGCCCTTTCGGGGTAGCGGACTTTGTTTTTCACCGACCAGCATTTAGAGGGAAAAGAGTTCCAGCCAAAAGAGGTTCGCAAAACCTCAACCAAGCAATGAGTCAGAAGTCCTCCAGACTTGTGTGGGGGCCAGACTTTTAGACTTCTGGGAAGTCTGGCAAAGCAAAGGAGCGGATCCTTGGTCTGTAAAGGTAGCGAAGGAAGGATACAAGATCCCCTTTCTCAAGAAACCACCTCTCGACTACAGCTCCGAGAGCCCTAGGGGCTCATTACATCGATTTAGAGAAGAGAGAGGCTCTTTGGCATCAAGTTGTCAGCATGTTTGAAAAGGGGGCCATAGAACCGGTTCTGGATCACGAATCCCCAGGTTTTTACAACCGTCTGTTTTCTAGTACCGAAGTCATCAGGAGGTTGGAGGCCAGTACTGGACGTAAGTCAGCTAAACTTGTTCGTAGAAAAGACCAAGTTTACGATGGAGACGAACGATTCAGTACTGGCAGCGGTACGACCAGGGGACTGGATTGGTAACGCTGGACCTTCAAGATGCGTACTTCCATATTTCCGATTCATCCAAGGTCCAGGAAATATTTGAGATTGTGATCCAGGACAGGATTTATCAATTCAAAGCCCTTTGCTTCGGTCTGTGCACGGCTCCTCAAATTTTTACAAGAATGATGTCGAATGTGGCGAAGTGGCTTCATTTGTTAGGAGTCAGAGTCTCTCTCTACCTCGACGATTGGCTCATAAGAGCACAATCATAAACAGGCAATGTCTGGAGGACACGAATATCACATTGGAGTTAACTCAGCAGCTGGGTCTGATGGTAAACCTGAAAAAGTCACGGTTGATCCCCTCTCAGGAGCTAGTTTATTTGGGGATTCTGATATCCTCAGTGACTTTTCGGGCTTTTCCGTCACCCGAAAGGCAGACCATGTGCCTGCGGAAAGTGCAAGAATTCCTATTGAAGACCAATGTCCTCGGCGAGAGAGTGGATGAGCCTGCTGGGGACACTCTCTTCGTTAGAGCGGTTCATTACCTAGGGAGACTTAACATGCGGCCCTTACAGTCTTTCTGAACGAAGTCTGGCCAAAGAAGATCACAACCAGATTCCTTCCGGTTTCCAATTCCTTCAAAGATAAAGGAGGAATTAAAGTGGTGGCTAGTTCCGGGGAGGTTGTCAGAGGGTACGTCACTCCAGCAGAGGAACCCAGACCGGATATTATTTTCCGACGCGGTTCAGACGCAGGCTGGGGAGCGACGCTGGGCCCTGCCCCGGGAGGAGTCAGGCCTTTTGGAACGAAGAAGAGAAGGCATGGCACATAAACAGGAAGGAACTGATGGCGATCTTCTTGGCTCTGAAAGCGTTCAGACCGTGGATCAGCGGCAAAGTGGTGCAGATCAACGCGGACAATACCACAGCTCTGGCATATATACGAAAACAAGGAGGAACCCACTCGTTGCCCCACCCTTTGCACTTGGCGAAGGAGATTCTTCTGTGGTCGCAGAGAGAAAACGTCACCCTGCTCACCAGGTTCATTCAAGGAGAGAAGAACGTCAGAGCGGACCTGTTGAGCAGGGACGGACAAGTGCTTTCCACGGAGTGGATGTTGCATCTTCAAGTATGCCAGAGACTGTGGAAGCTCTGGGGCACACCAGTAGTGGATCTTTTCGCTACCGCAGTGACGAAGAGGTTACCGAACTATTGTTCTCCCAATCCGGACCCTCTTGCAGCCGCAGTCGATGCTTCCTACTAGATTGGACGGGGTCTAGATGCGTACGCATTTCCCCCGTTCAAGATTTTAGGAAGGGTAATGAAAAAAATTCAGAGAAAGTCGAGGAACAAGGCTGACTCTGATAGCCCCATACTGCCGGCCCAAACGTGGTTCACAGAGGTACTGGAAAGGACAGGGTATTCTCCGAGAAGTCTACCCACGAGAGTAGATCTTCTCAAACAACCCCACTTCGACAGGTTCCACAAGAACACCCTCGCTCTGGGTCTGACTGCGTTCAGACTATCGAAAGACTTGTCAGAGCGAGGGGGTTTTCTAGAGAAGCAGCGAAAGGCAGTTGCAAGAGCACGAAGGCCATCAACTATCAAAGTGTACCAGTCGAAGTGGGAGAACTTCCGTAAATGGTGTAAGAATCGGAAGATTTCTTCATCCAGTATACCTCTGTGACACAAATTGCAGATTTCCTTCTGTATCTGAAGAAGGAACTGGGTTTGGCTAATCAGACAATTAAAGGTTATAAGTGTATGTTGTCTGCAGTGTTTAGACACAGAGGTTTAGATCTGTCCAACGACGCAGATCTTAGAGATCTTCTCAGATCTTTTAATTTGGATGTCGTTCTCAAGTTCTTGGAAACGGATAGGTTTGAACCTATGGGCAGTTCGTCTTTGCGAGAGCTAACGAAGAAGACTATTTCTTAGTAGCCTTAGCTACAGCTAAAAGGATTAGCGAGCTGCAAGCTATTGACAAGCAAGTAGGTTGGAAGCACAACAAAGCAGTTTGTTCTTTTCAACAGGAGTTCTTAGCAAAGAATGAGAATCCTTCGCATCCGTGGCCAAGATCATTGAGATTGAAGGACTGGCTGATCTAGTAGGTCAAGAACAAGAAAAGGGTTCTTTGCCCAGTAAGAGCCGTTTAACGGTTTTACGTTAGAAAGAACAAGAAGCATTAGGGGGACTTCATGTTCTCTGTGGTGCTCTGTTAAAGATCCTACTAGACCTATGTCTAAAAACGCGATGGCTTTCTTTGTAAGAGAAGTCATTAAAGAAGCTCATTTACTTTGTCAGGAAGAATGCTTCGGCTTGATTAAGGTTAAAGCTCATGAGGTGAGAGCAGTAGCTACGTCCTTAGCATTCAGGAAAAATTTAGCCCTCAAGGACATTATAGATTCGACGTTTTGGAGGACAAACTCTGTGTTTGCCTCTCATTACCTTAGAGACGTGAAGACAACTTTTGATAATTGTCAAACATTAGGCCCGTACGTATCCTCAGGTACAGTACTGGGCAAAGGAGTTTCCACCCCATAACCTAATAACATGCTAGGTTTTCATACAATGAACTTACCTGTCAGATATATACATAGCTAAGACTCCGTCGTCCCCGACAGAAATTCAAATTTCGCGCCACTCGCTACCGGTAGGTCAGGTGATCTACCTGCCTGCCCTGGGCGGCAGGACTAGGAACCATCCCCGTTTTCTATCATATTTTCTCTGTCGCCGGTGGTATCAACATTGTTGTTACTACCTCCTGACTGGAATTCGCTTTTCAAGACTTCATTGATCATCTTTATTGGATTTCTTGGTGACGTACTGGATCGTTGTTTTGGCATTCGCTACTGTGGACTGGATTTGGACTTGCTTTTGATTTTTCTATTAGAATGTCTGATTCAAGTGTTTTAGTGTGAGAGTGTGTGTGAATGTAGGCTGCAAGGTGAGGATACCGAAGGCTTCGGTTGATCCTCACCAACTGTATGTCGTAAATGTAGGGGGTTTGACTGTTCTTTGGCTAACACCTGTATTGAGTGTGAAAAGTTGGATGCTAATGAATGGAAGACTCTAACTTCTTACTTGAAGAAGTTAGAGAGGGATAGGATTAGACAGGCTGCACAAAAGAGTGTGAGTACAAGGCCTATTGAGCCTTTTTCTGAGTCTAACTCTCCTTTTATTAATGAATATGATTCTCCCTATGTATCTGAATCCTCACAGGCTTTGCATTCGGATTCGGCTTCTGAAATCGCCAATCTGAAGGCTACTCTTCGTAAAATGAAGACAAAGATGGCGGCCATGCAAGGTAAGGCTAGTGATTGTGAATTACAAAGTGAAGTGAGTGTTCCCAGTGTTGTGGAGGGGGCGTCTGACCGTCCCTGCGATGCTCCCAGGCCTAGACCTCTTCCAAACTCACATACCCAGAGGAGTAGGAAAGTCGAAAGTCGTACAGAGGTTGTGGGGAATCCCCAAACGGTCAGGCGTCCCTTCAGCAGGTTCTGTTTCGTTACAGTCTGCTCAGGACCGCTCAAATAGAAGCGTCCTACGAGATTGTTTCTCGTCGTCCGGTTCTCCTTCACCTAAACGAGGGTGGAAGGACTCGGATCTTTCTAGGCCACTGAAAAGGCATTGGAAAGAGCGCGCGTTCGACTCGAGCCCGGAGCGCTTCTCGGAGGAAGCTCCTTCTTCTATCAAGAAGGCTAAGCTGGTTTCGACGCCTCCTAGAGATGTATTTGATGATCGCACTCCTTCGAGTTCTCATGCTTCTTCTATTGAAGAGGACGCTGGGGTGGCTTCCAAGAGGATTTTGCTGGCAGTTCAAGAGCAGATTGCCTCTTTGGTTGGAGTTCTTTCAAGGGATCCCCCTCGCAAGAAGGACGCTAAACTTCCTATTAAGAAGTCTCGTCTTCTTTCTCCAGCCAGACGTAAAGCGTCCTCCAGACATAGGACGTCTTCCAGGCAAGAAGAGTCGTACAAACGTCAGGATCTTTCCGAGCGAGTTGCTCGAGATCAGGATACGCTCAGGCCTGAGGCACCAGCCAGGCGCGAGGCGCCAGTTAGGCGTGAGGATTCAGCCAAGCGCGAGGCGCCAGCCAGGCGCGAGGCGCCAGCCAGGCGCGAGGAGTTGCGTGAGGCGTCAGCCAGGCGCGAGATGCCAGCCAGGCTACACGCTCCAGCCAAGCGTGAAGCGCCAGCCAAGCGCGAGGCGCCAGACAAGCGCGAGGAGCTGTTCAGGCACGAGAAGTCAAGCAGACGCGAGACTTCTTTTAGACGTGAGAGAGAGTCGGTTCACTCTATGAGCCCCTCTCCTAGTAGGAGTTTTGTCACCAGTAGAGAGAGAACGGGATGAAGATCCTCTCGTTTTTCAAGCCGATTCTCCACAAGGTAGAGAAGGAGATTCGGAAGAAGAGGGTGACGGGAGAGAAGGAGTCTCGAACTATAAAGTTCTAACTGACCTTCTTTTACGAGAATACGGAGATTCTTTAACTCCTGCCGCTCCTCCTTCGCCTCGATCACTGTTTTCGAGTGCGACTGTGCCTAAGTCTTCGTCGGTCTTGAAGATGAGACCTACGATCTCTATGAAGAGAGCGCTTCAGTCCTTAGACAAATGGATGTTGTCTAAGAAGGGTCTGGGCAGGACCACCTTCTGTATGCCTCCAGCCATACTTTCTGGCAAGAGAGGTTTCTGGTACCGAACTGGGGAGAACATGGGCCTTTCTCTTCCAGCGGCAGCCGAAGCGGACTTTTCAACCTTGGTTGACTCATCAAGGAGACACGCTTTGAATGGAGCTCGCGTGTCTTGGGCTATTTCGGAGACGGATCATCTCCTCAAGGGACTCTTCCATATTTTGGAAGTGTTTAATTTCCTAGACTGGTCCCTTGGGGTGATGTCTAAGAAAGCTCATGACTCGGATGGTCTTGACCCGAAGTCATTCTCAGTATTCTTGCTTGTATTGACAAGGCGGTACAAGACGGATTGGGAGAAATCTCCTCTCGTTTCGGAGCAGTACTCCTTAAGAAGAGGAGTAGTAGTTCATTCCTAACCAAGGCGGTTCTCCCTCACAGAGAGCAGCCCTGGTTTTCGCTCCCATGTCTGACTTCCTGTTTCCTTCTCAGTTAGTGAAGGACATTTCTCGATCACTGACTGAGAAGGCGACTCAGGATCTTCTCCTGCAAACTGCAAGGAAGAAGAGACCTCTTGTTTCTGTTGACAAGAAAGGACCGACTTCTACGGTTCAGCCCTTTCGAGGAGGGCCTCTCTCCAGAGCTACCTCTAAGAGAAGAGGTCTTGAGAGGAGAGGTAAGGCTCCTTCCCGTCCCTTTAAGAAAGGGAAGTGAGACAGACAGCCTCCAAACACCAGTGGGGGCCAGGCTTCTCGAATTTGCAGACGCCTGGTCACTCATAAACTCAGACGCCTCTTCCATGTCCATAATCAGGAAGGGATATCTGATCCCCTTCCAAGACAGTCCTCCACTAACGACCATTCCGCGGGAACTGTCAGCCAGATACAGGGACCCTGTACTGAGGGATACTCTTCGTCTGATGGTGAATCAAATGTGGGACAAAAGAGCTATAGAACTGGTTCTAGAGCAAAACTCTCCGAGGTTTTACAATCGGCTTTTCCTGGTTGCGAAAGCCTCGGGGGGCTGGAGACCCAGTTCTAGATGTCAGCGCTCTGAACAAGTTCGTTCGAAAGGAGAAGTTCTCTATGGAGACTTCGGCCTCAGTCCTTGCGGCGTTACGTCAGGAGATTGGATGGTGTCGCTGGATCTCCAGGACGCCTATTTTCATGTCCCGATTCACCCTTCGTCGAAGAAGTACCTCCGTTTCATGACGGGGGGAAGGATCTTTCAGTTCAGGGCCTTGTGTTTCGGCCTATCCACAGCGCCTCAGGTCTTCACAAGCCTGATGAAGAATGTGGCGAGGTTTCTTCACCTCAAAGGCGTCAACATCTCTCTATATTTGGACGATTGGCTCATCAGGGCCAGAACGAGAGACAGTGTTTGGAGGACCTTTCTTTGACCCTAGACCTGATAAAGGCGTTGAGACTACTCGTGAACCTCGAGAAGTCACAGCTGATTCCCAGACAGAACTTGGTCTATCTGGGGATTCAGATGGATTCTCGGGTTTTCGAGTATTTCCTTCGCAAGAGAGAATCGTGAGAGGCTTGGAAAAAGTCTCTCTCTTCTTAGGGAAAGAACGAACTTCGGCGAGGGAATGGTTAAGCCTACTAGCACCCTTTCCTCGCTCGAACAGTTTTTTCTCTAGGAAGACTACATCTTCGCCCTCTTCAGTTTTTCCTAAGGAGATCGTGGAACTGGAAGACGGGACTTCTCTCCGACAGTTTTCTCCTTCCAAGGGAGATGAAACCACACCTGCAATGGTGGTTGTCCCCTCTAAAAGAGAACAAGGGAATTTCTCTGGAAGTTCCGAACCCAAACCGAGTGTTGTATTCCGACGCATCGGAGAAGGGTTGGGGAGCAACACTAGGACCGAGAGAAGTGTCAGGCACCTGGAAGGCAGCACAGGTGTCCTGGCACATAAATTGCAAAGAACTTCTAGCAGTTCACTTAGCGCTAAAGTTCTTCGAACCTTTGTGACGAACAGTGTGGTCCAAGTGAATGTGGACAACACTACAGCCCTGTCCTACATTCGGAAGCAGGGAGGAACACACTCAGTGTCGCTTTACGAGATAGCAAGAGATCTGCTAATTTGGGACTCACAAAGAAAACATCGCCCTCCTAACAAGATTTGTTCAGGGGACGAGAAACATCAGGGCGGACAGACTGAGCAGGAGAAGCCAGGTCCTTCACACAGAATGGACTCTTCATTCAGAGGTGTGTCAGAGTCTTTGGGATCTTTGGGGCACTCCTCACGTAGATCTGTTCGCCACATTCCTTTCCAAAAGGCTGGAAGTCTTTTGTTCAGTGGTGGAAGACCCAAGAGCTCTCGTGGTCGACGCCTTCCTGCTGGGACTGGTCTCATGTGGACGTGTACGCTTTCCCCCCTTTCAAAATCCTGGGACAAGTGTTGAGAAAGTTCGTAGCGTCCAACGGGACAAGGATGACCCTGATAGCCCCGTTTTGGCCAGCACAAGATTGGTTTGCAGAGGTGCTGGAGTGGACAGTAGACTTCCCAAGATCCCTTCCAAAAAGGATGGATCTTCTCAGACAGCCACACTTCGAGAGGTTTCATCAAAACCTCCCCGCTCTCGCTCTGACTGCCTTTCGACTATCGAAAGACTTGTCAGAGCGAGGGGGTTTTCTCAAGCGAAGCTGCAAGCGCTATCGCTAGAGCCCGCAGAGCTTCCACTAGACGAGTCTATCAGTCGAAGTGGGAGGTATTCAGAAGGTGGTGCAAGTCTAAGAAGTTGTCCTCCTCCAGTACCTCTATAACCGAAATCGCCGATTTCCTGTTGTTCTTGAGAGAGGTCTCTCATTTGTCTCTATCGACAATCAAAGGATACAGGAGCATGCTGTCGGCAGTATTTAGAAACAGAGGCCTAGACATTGCTGACAATAAAGATCTGCACGACTTGAGTAGATCGTTTTTGAAAAAGACAAAATCGAAGGAACTAACTCCACCCAGCTGGAACCTGGACGTAGTTCTCAAGTTCCTTTCGTCGGACAGATTTGAGCCTCCCCACGTAGCTTCGTTCAGGGATATAACAAGAAAATGCTTGTTTCTCCTATCTTTGGCGACAGCCAAAAGAGTTGGCGAACTTCATGCCCTAGAAGATGAAGTCGGCTTTAACAAAGACTCGGCCTTTTGATCGTTTTAGAACTCTGTTTTTTCTAGCGAAGAATGAAAATCCATCGAATCCCTGGCCCAAGAGATTCGAGATCAAAGGCTTATCGAGTCTAGTAGGGAGAGAAACAGAGAGGTCTCTTTGCCCGGTAAGAGCCTTGAAGTTTGTTCTTCTTACAAAGAAAGAAACAAATGGGAGGCTCTAGACAAAGTCTTTTGGTGTTCGATTAAGGACCCCAAAAGAATCATGTCTAAGAACGCATTAGCTTTCTTCATTAGGAGCGTCATTACGGATGCTCACAAGTTCTGTCCTGACGACTCTTTTCCGCTTTTAAGAGTAAAAGCTCATGAAGTTAGAGCAGTGGCGACGTCTCTCTCTTTTCAGAAGAATATGTCATTAAAGAAAATCATTGACACGACATATTGGAGGTGCAATTCAGTTTTTGCATCTCACTATCTTAAAGACGTTCGCGTGACCTACGAGAAATGTTTTTCTCTGGGACCATTTGTATCGGCGGATACAATACTGGGTACGGGAGCAACAAACACAATCCTTAAATTTGTACATACCTTCTACTAGATATGTTCTAGATTCCTGCTGACAAAGAGGGTTTGGTGCTGCACTGGCGGCCAGTCACTGTTGTTCAGTAAGGAACTCTTGTGATATCTTTTAGGGGAGTATTTAAATTTTTTTTTTTGAGAATTTTTGTATAAATGAGTTTTTCGTTTCGAGTTATGGGTTGTTTGTTATGAGTTCGGGGATAACTCAGAGCAATTCTATATACTAACATGGTGGTTAGGATCAGGTGGTCGGGATTGGTTATGCTCCTTCACAAGGTGTGTTGTCATAGAAGTGGTCCAGTACCCATTGACAAAGTCCTTTTAGGCTCTGCCGAGTAAGCGGTTCTTATACCCATCGACAGACCCACAAGAACTCTAGCCATAGATCTAATATCTCGCTAAAGTCTTGAGGTGATGCAGACTACCGGGCTACAGCCACGAAGTCTACCACCTATCAGGTAGGAACCAAGGTTTTTTCTTTTATACCTACAACATATGTTGTTTACCTGTCTATTCCATATTAGCTATCTCTGACCCTCCACCAAAGGGTGCCAATCAGCTATGTATATATCTGACAGGTAAGTTCATTGTATGAAAATGATATTGTTATAATACAATAAAGTTTCATACATACTTACCTGGCAGATATATACGATTAATGGCCCACCCAGCCTCCCCGCAGGAGACAGGTGGAAGAGAGAAAATATGATAGAAAACGGGGATGGTTCCTAGTCCTGCCGCCCAGGGCAGGCAGGTAGATCACCTGACCTACCGGTAGCGAGTGGCGCGAAATTTGAATTTCTGTCGGGGACGACGGAGTCTTAGCTATGTATATATCTGCCAGGTAAGTATGTATGAAACTTTATTGTATTATAACAATATCATTTTTATTTTAATTAGGTTATAGTGTTTTTTATGGTTGTCTGAGAAGGTTAATACCAGCTCAGTTTTTTGGTGTAGTGTTTATTATTGTATGTGTGTGTGGTTCAGGTGACTAACTTTCCTAGCATGAATGCCCGTGGTAAATGAGGGCTAGGGTTCTCTGTCAGCAGATTGGTCATGTCCAGTTGTCAGACCCTTGTTGTTGTTACGCTCAACAAACAGGTCACATCCTAGTTGAGAGCTACTAAGGTTTAGCAGGCTAAGAGGCAGGACCTACGAAGTCAGCTACCTTAGCAGGTAAGGAACTTAATAAATAATTTTAAAAATTAGTTAATTTTTGAATTATGACGATGTTGCTGTCTGTGACCCACCTCCAAATGTGTCAGTCAGCTATATATATATATATACCTGCCAGGTAAGTGTCATGCATAAAAATGATATTGTTATGATGCAATAAAGTTTTATGCATACTTACCTGGCAGGTATATATAATTAAATTCCCACCCTCCTCCCCTCAGGAGACAGGGTTCAGAGAAAATCTGAGGAAAACGGGAATAGTTCCAAGTACCAGTGCCACGGGAACGGGGTGGCCATCACCTGAACTACCAGTGTACTAGCGGTTGCCGCGAGTTTTGAAATTCTGCCAGTGCGTCAAGAGGATAAGCTATATATATACCTGCCAGGTAAGTATGCATAAAACTTTATTGTATCATAACAGTATCATTTTAATTCTGTTTACCGCGATGTAAGAGAATTATAGAGGATTCTTTATGGCAGGAGTTATCTCAGGCTTTCGGGAAGCATATGTAGAAAGCATAATCGTATTAAAGAACGAAGATTGCTCAGGATAAGTTCGATAAGTCTGTTGGGAATCATTTTCTTCGTGGCAGAAATTGTTTCCCTGATCTCAGGCTTTCGAGAAGCATGTTTAGAAAGCATAATCGTATTAAAGAACGAAGATTGCTCAGGATAAATTTGATAAGTCTTTTGGGAATCATTCTCTTCGTGACAGAAATTGTTTCCCTGAATGGACTATATATTGTCCATAAAAGTTTTTCCTACTGAGAACGGAATAAACATAGAAGGCTCAATGCGCCAGAAGAGCCAGAAGCGCCAGCCTGGCGCAAATGCGCCAGAAGAGCCAGCCTGGCGCAATGCGCCAAAAGTGCCAGCCTGGCGCAAATGCGCCAGAAGTGCCACCCTGGCGCAATGCGCCAGAAGCGCCACAGCCTGGCGGCCAATTGGCGGCTAGAAGCGCCATCCAAGATAATTTCTCGTTTTAGCGAGTTATTAACCTTAGAGTTCACTAGCCTCTTCGACAGAGGCGTAGTAACGGCAAGTTTCGTTCCTGATTTCGTTCCTGATTTCGTTCCCCTTCTAATCGAAAATGGGTTCGATCCCAAGGAACTATGAAATTATTTATTTTAAGCATTTAGGCCAATGCCACAGCTCTCTCATATCACAAAGAGAATCAAGAATCTCTTTTTTCGCCCCGGTTCGCGTTGACAAAAGAGAACCTGTTCGGAAATCAGACACGGAACGTAACGATTCTTAAGAGATTCACTGCAATATGTTGCACGTCCATGAGAAACTTCTCGATAGACGATAATAATTGTGAAATTATGTCTAGCATCTATTGGAGAGAGTTGTAAAAAACCTGAGAGAAGTCTTCTTCATAATCGCTTCGCAAGGTGGAAGACGACCAGGCTTCCTATAGATTACTTCTTTATTCTTGACCCAAGAGATGTAGCAATTTACGCATCTTTAGTTTTAAGAAAGGGGAATAAACTTTAGTCTTTTTCCCCTAAATATAAATTCTTAACAGATGTTAAGATAAAGGGCGTCAAAGAAGAAGGATGATACTTTATGCTTCATTTTTGGCCTTAGATATATTGGATCACAGAGATCATAACGTTCTTCTCACAGCATGTTTCGTAAGAAATTTCCCCAAAGATTCTGGAAGGTTCATTAGAATCCAGTATAAATAGACCTGAATAAAACCTCTCCATTCTGAGTCGGTCTGCATGCAGACTGACCAGAAGTAGACATGGTAAGAGGATTTTTTCAAGGTAAAAGGCAAGGTCATGGTAAAGACATAGACTTGCTGCAGATCTGTTGGTGGGAAATAGGGAAGCTGTCCTCTTCCTATACCTCTGTGAACCACATACGGGGTGTTTTCTTCCCTTTCAGAGGGAAGAATCACCTTTGTCTATATCTTTTATCAACAACGCAGTATAAGGTTATATTTGTCTCTGCAAGGAGAATTAGATATAGCAGAGAATTAAGATCTTCGGGATCTTATACGATACCTCTATACGATAAGAGTAGGATATCATGCACTGTGTATGGGATTCTTTTTGTTTGGAGTCCTCAGATTCCGTGTTATGACAAGATGGAACTGCTCCTCGTAAAACTTCTTTCAGAAATTTTATGAAGGGAATCCTCGTTTCTCTCGGTTCCTATAATACGACCAAGAGAGGAAGGTTTTGTGCAGGGTGGGAATCTTCGCATCGAGATCTATGGGAACTCGGCAATGGGTTCTTGCCAGCATAATATGTCTGGCAAAAGAACTAAAAACCCTCTGTTCCTCTTCCTCACTCAACGCTCCAGATAGAGTTTCGTTGTTCAGACAGGGTCCTTACATTTTCATCTACAGAAGAAGAAATGGTGGAAACGTTTGCCTACAGAGTTTTTGGAATGTGATGAGGGCTCAAAATGCTGCCCAGTTAGTATTAAGAGGGATATATATAAAGAGCTAAGAAATCAGGGGTCCGCCCAATTTCTACTCTGAGTCTCCTTCGACTTCCAGGCTCCTTCCCTTCCTTCGGGCAAGGATAGGGAAGATTCTACAACGAGAAACCTCATCAAACTGTAAGAAGAGATCTCGGTAGCAACAGAAGTAATCACGAAGGATCCTTTTCGGAATAAGACTCTTATCTCTCGTACTGTTAGATTTCATATCAATTATGGATGTAGTTGACTATGTACTTCTCCTCCCCTTGCCGGAGAGGCCGAGAGCTCAAAGTGGAAGAAGGTCTTCCACCCTTCTCAAAGTCTCCTGATAAACTATTGTGGTTGTTTAGGACTTTCGGACAATGTAGCGCCAAGTAGGCACTAAATGCCATAACAGGCGTAAAAAACGCCAGAGGCAGACAGTCCCAAGAATCACTGTCATTGTCTGGTGAGGAGAAAGAGTGGGCCTCCAACCTGGCTTAGATTTGCTAGAAGCGAACAAATTGGACAGATAAGAGAGTTCGATGGGGACATCGACAGACATCTTCGAGACTCTAACAAGCTCGAAGCTCTAGCAAGTGGGGAGGAACCGGCCAGGCTCCAGAGGCGAGGCTCCAGGCAGGCGCAAGGCGCCAGCCAAGAGCGAGGAGCCAGCCAGGCGCGAGGCACCAGACAAGCGCGAGGCGCCAGCCAGGTTCTAGGCTTCATCCAGAAGAGATCCATTTCTAAGAAAGCCCTGGTCTTCTTTGAAACTATGTGATCACTAAAACACTTCATGAGTATCTTGATGATTCCTTCAAACAGCTGAGAATTAAAAGCGAATGAAGTGCGAGCTTTTATGAATTCTTGTTCTTTCCATAACAATATGTCTTTAAGTACATATTAGCTGTCATTTACGGGAGATGCAACTCTGGGTTGACCTCCCATTATACGAAGGATGTCAAGTTGACCTACGATAGATACGTCTCTCTGGGTTATACATGTCTATGGATAAGTTGCTGGGATAGGGAGTCGACACTGATCCTTAACTAGTGAGTTAAATCTTAATTTAACGGAATTTTATTATTTGGGTTTTTTGAAAGGAGGTTGGGGATAACTCTTTTTCAAGTTAAGCACGAACCCTCGTGTGAGGATCAGGTGATCGGGATCGGTGTTGTGCTCCTTAATTATGCCACTAGGCATAGGTGTTTTGTCATGTAAGTGGATAGGACCCCTTTTATTATTTGGGTTGTTTGAAAGGAGTTTGGGATAACTCTTTTTCAAGTTAAGCACGAACCCTCGTGTGAGGATCAGGTGATCGGGATCGGTGTTGTGCTCCTTAATTATGCCACTATACATAGGTGTTTTGTCATGTAAGTGGATAGGACCCCTTTGACAAATAACCAATATATTCTGTCAAGTAAGTGGATAAGACCCCATTGACAGATCTACAAGAACTCTTAGCCATAGGTCACATCCTCGCTGAGGCTCTTGAGACGAAGCAGATTCCTAGCAATAGCTAGGAGGTCAACCCTTCGTCTAAACACATAGGAACCAAGGTTTTATTTATTTATTACCTACAACGTATATTGTTTCCTGTCTATTCAGTAAATTAGCTGTCTCTTACCCTCCGCCAAAGGTGCCAATCAGCTAAGTATATATCTGACAGGTAAGTTGAATGCATAAAAACGTTATTGTCATGATACAATAAAGTTTTATGCATACTTACGTGGCAGATATATATATATACGATTAATGGCCCACCCAGCCTTCCCTCAGGAGACAGGTGGAAGAGAAAATCTGTCTTAGAAAACGGGAATGGTTCCTATTCCCGCCACCCAGCGGCGGGGCGGTAGATCACCTGACCTACCTGTAGCGTGTGCTGCGAAATTCGAATTTCTATCGGGGACGACGGAGTCTATAGCTAAGTATATATCTGCCAGGTAAGTGTGCATAAAACTTTATTGTATCATGACAATAACATTTTACCATGTAATCGGTGGTTTTATCCTTACTGCCACCTCAACTGAAACTCCACAGTGCTTATTTGATTGTAATTATACATATTTTGGACTTAATTCACTCCAAATTGCACTTGAACTACGTTGCGGTACCTGGTTCCTAAGTGCTCACTTCACAAACACAGTTGCGGGCAGCACACGACTACACTGTTTATGAGGTGCAAAGCTTTATTCCCTTAATTGTTTACTTTACTCATTATTTAGTTTAACTTTAATTTGTTACATCAAAATGTTTATTTAATTCATGTCTATTAACCCAGTTTTGCAACCAAATTAACCCTGAAAAATTACAAATACGTATTTCTAAAGTAGATATGAGCAAACGATGGCAAAATGACATCATCGTTGCCAATTTAGTGAATATTCACACATACGCCGATGCATTTACATACTGTTTCCATGAATTCTAGTTGTCATAGAAATGCAATAATGATGAAATTGCTCTAATATGTACGTATATAGTAAAGTGGTACCTCGAGATACGAAATTAATCCGTTCCGAGGCGGCCTTCGTATTATGAGTTTTTCGTATCTTGGAACACATTTTACATGTAAAATGGCTAATCCGTTCAAAGCCCTCCAAAACACCCCCAGTAAATTATATTCCAGGCCTAAAACACATGTTCTAGTGTTACAACGCCGATCCGACGGAAGAAATATGACTCCAAAAAGGCAAAATACTGTACATACTTGAGTAATATTCAATTGCTTGTAATGTTCAACCCCATTTTTACTGCATATATTAGGACTTTAGCATATGTCCCTTAGCAATAAGCCTAGCCTATATTAGCGGTTGCTACTGTAGCCTAGTCTATGATTCTGACATCTAAACCTAAGAGCTAAAAGCTTAGAGTATGCCAATAAATTGTATAAATAATCAGTATGTACTCATTTCAAATAATTATTAATTAATCATTAACTATAATACACAAACAAACAAAAAACAAACCTTCCAATCGATTGTTTACATTCAGCTCTTACCCGTCTTACGAGTATCGAACGAGCGCCAAGCAATCATTTTTCCTAGCACACAGTAAGCCATAAATTGTCATTAGTTATCTTTCTTCAACTAATGAAACTACCAAACAGTATAATAACCATTCATTTCTATTCTTTATTCTATCTTTACCTAATGGAGATACCGAGTTACTGACAGCTATAATAAAACATACGTATACGTATTGTAATAATAAAGCAGAAGAAGAATTCTAAAAAATACGTTTTTGTTGGCAGTCTGATTTATTTTATATTTTATGATATCTAATTCACAATTTTTTCATTAAATGTATTGCATGTACTCATTTCAAATAATTATTAAGTAACCATTAACTATAATAAACAAAAAAAAAAAAAAAAAAGTTTGTTTACATCCAGCACTTACGATTATCGAACGATCGACAAGCAATCACTTTACACAGTAAGCCATAAATTTTCATTATCTCTCTTCAACTACTGAAACTACCAAACAGTATAATAACCATCCATTTCTATTCTTTATTCTATCTTTACCTAATTTTTTTTTTTATTAAATATATTGCATTAATAAGTTTTTCAATTTACAGCATCCTTTTACCAATAGAATACTTAAAGCACAAGGGGTAGATGCTGACCAATAGGAGAGCAGGACCTTATGGGGTGACTAGCATCAGGAACCAATGGGAGAGCGGGAGGATGGTGGCGAGTTTACTCAGTTGGCGGTGCGGGAGTTTTAAAATTGTTCTCGGTGGTCCGGGCGAATCTCGGGACTTTACAGCAACAACCTTTCGTATCTTGAAAACTTTTCGTATGTAGAGCAGTAAAATTTTTCGCATTGGCTTTCGTATCTCGAGTTTTTTGTAAGTAGAGCCTTTCGTATCTCGAGGTACTACTGTATATACTATAAATGGATATGCTAATTTCACTTATTTCCCCGGTTTTGTGTAAGTCTTATACCCAGTTTGGAGGGTAAACACATACCAATTGGCAACACTGATAAACAATAGGAGAGCGCGAACAACACCGTAGGTACTGTTCACAGCAAAGCTGTTAATATTTGAGTCAGGAATCTAGTTACTTCTTCAACAATGAATATTTTCAAATTAATAATCATGAATATGTAAAAAATTTATGCAATTCATGGCTGTATACGTACTGCTGTTTAACTATTTATTTAAATAATTATCTAGTGCACACTTCTTTTACCAAAACATTGTAGTTTCCTTTGATAAGCCATAGTTGGTGTCATTGTTGACAATTGTTGTTAAGAAAGTGCCCCAGCACCTATGGGTAAAAGGGGTGTGCGGATTTAGCTCATGGAATGGAAAGTTTATTGACACAAGCAACTCCACAAATATTGAGATGATGTCAATCTTCTAAATTGTTGGTGTTATAAGTAAAAATTTCAAAAGCATCATGGAGGTATGTTTGCACTGTGAATGGCTCGACTTTCATTAACCTCTGTTTAATCTTAAAATATGACCTTAATTTCTAAGTTTGGAGAAAATACATACTTCGAAAGGATAGTAGAGGTCTTGCGCTGTTGCTTTCACCACCGATAACTTGTGACTGGTGCCCATCTCCAGTGTCAGGACGTGTTAAAGTACTTTTTCAAAGGGTGGATCCACATGCGGTGAAAACTGGATCAGCTAGTCCTGTTGGTTGTTTCCCTTATCCTATTGTACTATCACATTGTACTTGACAGGTGAGATTTCATGTCTTATTTAATCTGACCTAAGACACGTAACATGTACCATGTTCAGTCGAGTGTAGAATTATAGTACGTACTTCCAGGGGATTCCAACTTACTAGCAAAGCTAGATCCTGTTTAACTGATGGCCTCCCCTGAACATCCCAGTTAACCTGACTAGGTGGCTTTAAACCAGAAATAATGGTATTACATACTTTGATATTTTAATTCCTTGTTAAATACATGAACCATATATTTTTCCAAGACCTCACCTCAAGGTTTTGCATTTCTAACAATTTTCCTTGTGAACCACTGCTTTTGTGTTTTTCCAACTCTATGGAGTAAAACACTGAATGGCCACCTGGCAGCCACCTCTACCGTAGCATGCCCACCTTCATGAAAAAGTACTTTAACATGCCCCCCAGGATAGACATTAGTAAATGACTGAGGGCTTGTATATTTTGTAGGAACAAATCACAATTTTTAAAAGTAAATTTTATTTTTCTTATCTATAGAAACCTGAGGTCCTTTACATTAATGCCTGCTTCATGCCACCACTCCATCTGAAACCTGGGCCGAAAGGCAAAGTGGAGTGTTCACATCCAGGCAGGCAGGCCTACCCGCCTACCAGATGGCAGTTACTGCCTAACCACCTTGTTCAAGAATATAACAGCCGTATCCTAGCCTACGCTGAAAGTAATTCCTAATGTAAATGACCTCAGGTTTGTATAGTTAGGAAAAATACTATATTTCCTTTTAAAAATTGTGATTTTTGGAAGTCTGATACTTGCCAGTTCATGTGACATAGGTATCAGTCATTACCACTTGCTTTAACTCGAAGACTAGAGGACTGAGCTTGCAGTCTTTGAGGAGGGGAACAAGAGAGTTGTGGTCTGATTGGGGGTAGAGCTCAATAAGCCACCTTAGGCAGATGGACTAGCATAATGACTAATGGACAATTGGCCACAATTTTTCTGCCACACTGCAAGCCTGCATTGTCACTTTTAGGATACATTTGAATTTTAAGGTTATAGTTACACAAGAAACCCTGTTTGACTGTCATTAATTAAATCCTGCCATCCAATTTTTAATGCTGAGAGTCATGCAAATATTAATTCTGTAGGTTAGTATGAAACAAATGAATTTTCAATTTAATATTAATTTATGAATACTTACCTGCAGAACTAATAGACACCCTCCCTCATCCCCAGTTTTCTTAATAGGCCAGTTGATGCACTTGCTTAACCCTTAGAGGTGGCTGTTGCCCCTGAGCGATGACAGACAATGGTATTGGAAGGGCGAGCATCGACGCTGGTTTACCACCATAGAAAAATGTTTACCCATAAAATTAGTGGTTCATTTTCTTTGATTTACAATCTTAGAGAACCTGATAGCAATATCTAGCACCTTCTATTGGTGGTGTCCCGAAACATGACAATAACAAGAGAGCTCAATGTTTACGCCCAGCTGGGCAAGAGATGACTAGTATTTTGTTTATTTTTTCTCTAAATTAGTATATTTTACATATTAATGCATTTTTTGTGTTACGAATCAGTGCTGGTTGAAAGTAATGTTTTGATAAGTTACCACAAGCTTATGTAATAGTAAAATGAAGCAGATATAATGGCCAGAATCTAAATGTTATTGTTGGGCCCTTTAACCGACCATTTAAATTTTGAGCCTTTTAATCAATCGTAGATGTACAAATATATGAATCAGTAATCATATGTATATGTTTTAATGTTAGGCTATATAAAGACATATATCTTCATATATATGTATATGTAAATCTATATAATAATACATATAAATAGAGAAACAGAGGAAGAAGTAGAGAGATAAAGAGAGAGAGGAGGATTTGCCAAGTCGCGACATACTTGCCAGAGTTTTTTAGGTAGGCTACGATTCGTAAACGTTGTTTGGGAAATAAAAAAATTGCGTTTTAGAGGGTTAGGGTTTGTGGACATTGGGAAATGAAAAATGAGTACTGATTGAATTAGCCAGTTTATTTGGAAAGTGTTGAAAAGTTAGTACTGACTGAGCAATGCAAAGTAAACTCATAACATCAGTCATCATTTTCTCTTGCATTTCCTTTCTTGCTTTTGCTTCACATGCACGTTTGTGTAGGTTAGATTACTTTTGGTTTTCTGCTCTAGTTTTACATTTTTATTCAAGATAATGATTGTTTTATTTGATTTTGTATCACTCACACAACTATGTAGCCTATGCTTGCTGTGTAGGTTAGCTTAGATTTTCAAAATGTTTGTCATGCCAAATTTCAATGGATATATGTAGAGGTAAAGAAACAGTTAATCAACACCCTAGTGAAGGTGGGTTGGGCACCAAGGTTACCTTAGCATTACATACTTGAAGGGTTTGAAAATAAAGCCCATATACTCTTTGTGGATAACTTTTAC
>NC_087205.1:71836663-71852276 GCF_015104395.2 Macrobrachium nipponense
GGCTTATCTTCCATTCTACCACTACTAACAGAAGATGGCCCTGAGGTAATGACTGAACTGCTTCACCAAGTAATTGAAGTTAAGCAGTCAGTCGAGGATTTCCCATTCCCTGAGATACTTGTTATCCGAAACTATTCTTACAAAATTGCATTTCAAACAAGGGATGTTAAAAATTCTTGATAATCTTGATAGCTGGGATGGAAAATATCCTGATAGTTTCTTCCCTTTGTTTTCTCCCAAGATTAGCAGACTAGATTTTTAGGCTGGTGTAGTACTTTTGCAGATGAGCACAAGCATAGTAATAGAGTGCTTGTTCCAAAGAGTGGCGTATCTGCAGACTGCAGTAATCACAAGCCAATTTCTGTTTTTCCTGTGATCTCCATAATTGCAGATGAATAAGTCAAAGAAGACCTCTCAGAAGTCCCATAAGACTTTCAATGTGTGACCTTCCTGGGCTTTGGGAAGCAGTGGCATTAGGTGCCCCATGACTGACCCCGACAAGCTAAATAGGGCTGGTATGGGTCTTACTGAGTACACTTGATTCCAAATCCCAGTCCTCTCACTTGGATGAGAGATATGCTCTGGGCTCTTCTATGTCTTGCCCAGAGCACTCCTGTTTGAGACAGTGCTACCCTTTCATTGAAGCATTCACATTCCCTAGACCAGTGGTTCCCAAACTTGACCATACCAAGGACCCTCAGATATGAGGAGTCCCAGGTGAGGACCCTAGCCAATCCAAAGTTATCATTACCATACTGGGATACCCAGTACGTACAACATAGTACATTTAATGTTTGCATATTCCTGCACAAAGTAAGGATAAGTAAATATATGAAATTTGAAATTATAGAGAATCAGTGATGTATATTTTTTATTGCATATGTATATATTTTTTTCTGGAATTGACAAAATATTAAATTTTTTCATTGTGTCGCAGACTTGCAAGCCGCAGGTCTTCGCTTGGTACCTGGATGATCTATTCGCTTGCAGTCATGTTGCTCCTTGTTTGGCCTGTGGCTTACCACTGACTCTGGGGTTGTATTCACATAACTGTGTGTGTACCTGTTCACTAAATTCTGGGGGTCATATGAGTTGGTTGACCATAGTTTGGCACTCTTTTCAACATGTGGGTCTTTTATGCGCTGGTGTATTAACCATTGCTGGCTGTACTGATGGTGTGCCATGGTTCCATGAATGGGCACGAGCAAATGGTGTAGGATCCAGAAAATATTATCAGTTTGTCTGCAGCAGGACTATGTGTGTACCAGTTCAAGCTCTGTGCTTTAGGCTGGTAAATGACTCCATGGGTGTTGGTGAGAGAATCCACCCATGCTCTCAACCCACAGCACTCATTTGAATGGTATATGCTTTTTGCATTATGTAGTCATTAGGTTTCTCTGATGTCATCTGAGGGACAGTTACTTCAGAACAGAGATTCCTTGGTCGCATATCTTGACAACCTGTGGATTCTGAAAACCTGGGAAGTTGGGTCTCATCTTATCTGTCAACCAGCTTGGTTTGGGACATCTTCTACCTCTTTACAAACCTATTTGAGGGAGCTTGTGCGACACATTGGGCTCCTCTGCTTTTGCTTCTATGACAACTGAAGCAGCACTGATAAGCTTAAATCAATCATCCATCTCAGCTCACTCTGTGAGCAGGGAGATCAGAGATGATCTTGCATGATTGCTGGATGATAAGAGACTTCTTGCAGTAGTTTTCCCTGATCTCTTCGCCTCTTGGAATGTATCTGATCATAGTCTTATTAGAGGGGGATTGAGGTGCACTCCTGCAAGATTCCAAGACTGATTAGTCACTACATTTTGTTGTTGAGCAGCAACATGTCTGTAGTTACTAGAATCAACAAACAAAGGGGAAAGGGCAGTTTCCTTTAGCCCTGTCAATTTGCAAAGCAGCTGCATGAATGAATAGTTATCCATGCCATTGAAACTGTTTGCCAGATAGGTTCCATGGTGGAGAATGTTTTGGTAAACTAGCAGTCTTTACTTCCTCACGGGGGCTGGCTATTGGAGCTCTCAGTATCACCATTGATTGACCTGTTTGCCTTGCAACAAACAAGGAACTATGAGTGTTTTGATCGCTGATGCCAACACATGTCAGCCCTGGAGGACACCTCCCAGTCCCCCTTGGATGATCTGGGGCTTTGATTCTGGTAGCTCTTCATTGATCCCATGCTGAGCAGTTTTCCCAGTCTGTTGGTTTCTATTATTATTAGTAAGTATTATTCAGATGTTATATTTTCCAGAGTAATTGTAAACTTACTAGTAATATTTTTGACAACTGCATGTATTATCAGCTTTTTCATTAACATTTTATTTCAGTTCATAACTTACTATGCCACTGAATGTTTTCCTCATCTATAGTACTGAGTGTGATTTGTTCAAAAATAATATGTGTCCATCCATCTAGCAATGTAGTTTTTAAAATTCATGGTGCAAAATAAGGCATGGTAGTTGATTTTCATTTCCTCGTAAATACAGTAGTGTCTTCTGTTTTCAGATATTCAAGATATGGAAAATGTGAATGGCGTATCAAGCACTAGTAGTATTTCTCCAGAGCCACGCTCAAAGGCTCCATTAGCAAAGGGGCTTCGGAATTTTCGAATGGATAAGGAGTCTGCTACCAAGGGCCAGCGTAAGTAATTTTTTGTTTAGTTTTTATTAAATACTGTTATTTAAACGTTGTGAATATTCTGCAGTATGCAATTAGTCCTTATAGAGTAAGTAGCCATCTAGATAAATGGAAATGAAGTTTATTTTGGTTGGAATTTGGTAAGGAAAGAATTGTAAATCACATGGTAACTTAAAGGTTTTTATGCCATTTTTTCCATGCATGGTTTTTTTTTTCTATGAGTCTGGGAATTGTTATGGCTGCTTCCAATTTTGTTGCATAAGACCACCCCATTTTCATCCTTGGCCAGTTTTATATGGCATTAATCTTAGGTGTTCTTGTCCCTTGACTTTGCAATTCTGTGAATTTTTCTCTCCCCTCATGTGTTTCCAGCTCTTCATGCATTTCATCTAATGCTTTTGCCTTTTCTTATGCAACTGCCTTCTTACTTATTTCACCTGCTCTTTCACCTCACAATTCCACCAACAGATTTCCTTCCTTATCATTAGGAGGTTTCTTTCCAGATGTCTTTCCCAACACCTCTTCATCCACTCTATCACTTCACTGCTATGATTCCTTCATTCTTGCATTACTTCTAGCATCTAACTTCCCTAACACTCTCCTTAACTCCTGTCTTGCTTCTTCCTCTTTTGGCACCTTCCACTGTTTTGTTTTTGGCCGGACAAGTGCACGGCTACCTTTTGCTATACTCCCTATTTCAAAGTCCTTTACCACCATCATTTGCTGTGCTTCCATGTAGTCACCATGCACAACTTTACATTTTACACAAGTGACTTACCAAGCAATTATATAGCTGAAAGCTTCCTACCACAGCAGTCCAAAATTCAAATTTTCAGTGGCGCTACCATCGCTAGTATATAGGTGAACAGGACCTGCTCACTTTTGGGCACCAGGTACAGTAGCAGTGAGCTATCAGTTTGTTTCTGTTTGCTTCCGACTAACATTGGTGGTTTTCATACATTCAACTTACCTGTCAGATATATACATAGCTATCGACTCGTCGTCCCCGACAGAAATTCGAATTTCGCGGCACACGCTACAGGTAGGTCACGGTGATCTACCGGGCCTGCGCTGGGTGGCAGGACTAGGAACCATCCCCGTTTTCTAATCAGATTCTCTCTGTCGCTGGGAATGTAAACATATGTTTACTTTCCCTCCTGATTTGATTTTCGTGTTTCATCGCCATCGATCTTCTGGGCCGACTTTTACAGGGAAGTACTGGATCGGTGGTTTGGCATACGTTTTTAATAACTTTTTAATAACTTTTAATGAATTAACTTCGAAGTTTTCAAAGAATAGAGGATGTGTAACTACCGAAGTTTTCGGTAGACAATTACATAGTTTGCAAGAAAGGGAAATAAATATTTATTCATTGATAAGTGTAATAAAGGGATTTTGACGAAGGAAAAATCTATTTTCTGGGTGATTGGCTCGTGTCGCCCTATGAAAGTAATCCTTAACATCATTCTTTCTAGGTAAAATTATCCTAAAATTACCAGAGAAAAACAAAATTAAGAAAATGTCAGTAAAACTGACTCGCTCACTCTTAAAAAGAAGTGTCGGTATGAAATAGGGGCGAGTGAATGGAACACTACCACGAGACAAAACACCAATTAGAACTTCCCTATCAGAATCCCCCCAAGAGAGAGCCCGATACCAACGGGCGATGCAGCCTCTACTACTACTACTAGGAGGACGCCACGGACAGCAGCGCCCCTAGCGGACATCCTTAAATAAAACATAAATACATCTTGTCCTGCAAGGGGGGGAAAACAAACCATAAAAAAAGGGATGGGTTTCATAGGGCGACACGAGCCAATCACCCAGAAATAGATTTTTCCTTCGTCAAAATCCCTTTTCTGGCTCAGCTCGTGTCGGCCTATGAAAGAGTACCAGAGAACAGACAAGATGGAAAAAGGAAATAATGAAAAACAGATTAAAATGATGGATATAATATAAGTAAATCAGATACAGCATACAAAATAAAGTACTTTAAAAACTAACTTATTACAAAAATCAATAACAGAATGTTAGTAAACTTAAAGTACTTGAATGGTAGATAATAAAATTATAAATATGCATGTAAAACAAGGAAACTTTTGGATTCTTTACTTAATTAGAATATATAAATACAAATATATACTATAATGTGTCCTACCCTAGCATAAAAATAAGGGTAGGAACACTCAAGTCCATCATTAATACAATTAATACAATTGCTTCAAATATATACAAACACATTGTCAGTGAAACTTATCACAAACCCAATGGGGAATTATACAAACATATTGTGGCCTACCCTAGCATAAAAATAAGGGTAGGAACACTGAAGTACATATCAGTACAAGGGTGGTTGTCCCTAGCAAAAAAATAAGGGACAAACCACTATAAGACACAACGGCTAAGGCTATGATGTTGAGTAGCCTGACGATAGGTTGAGGCATGTTGGTTGAAGTAGGTAGAAAGGAGACCTGGATCAATACTACAACTACTGAGCAGTATCAGGGAAACTAGTTTCCCGCTGCTACTGCTGAAAACTTAAAGATTCCAAGGACTTTAAATAATGCCGTTTAAAGACTGTCGGGGATTTCCATCCAGTATACTTTCTAAGATCCTCAAAGTTCATATGTTGGAAATAATTAATTGAGGTGGCTACTCCCCTGATATCATGTGCTTTTGGGAATGACTCAGGGTTGGCTTGTTTAATGAAGTAAAGGATTTGCTGTCTAATGCCTTTAACTGATAAAGTACCACTTTTTCTCTCATGAAGAGAGCACCCGAGGATCTAGAAGAAGTGCGAGATAGAAAGGCTCTAAGAGTTGATACTGGGCAGAGAGAAGGATCCTGTGGAAGTGGGATAACCTTCCAAGGAGCCCACCTTGCAAGAGGATCTTCATTTTTGGCTAAAAAGCTACGATCCGGAGCAAGTAGAACTTCTCCTGATGGAGGAATTCCACATGACCCGCATCCCTGGATAGAGCCGACAGTTCTGAAAATTTCTAGCTCTGAGGCTAGGCTTAATAGGAATAGCGTCTTCTCAGGAGCATTATGAATGTTACAAGTTGAGTTGTCAGTATCTGAGGCTAGTTGAGGACATCATTTAAGAACCATGAAACTGTAGTAGGCCTCTGAGAAGGTCTAAGTCTAGCACAGGCTTTAGGGATAGATGTGAAATAAGATTCAGTCAAATCTATCTGAAAACCTACTTGAAAGATTTTCTTCAAAGCCGACTTATGAGTGGTAATCGTGCTAGCTGCTAAACCTTTTTCAAATAAGGATCTGAAAAAGGATATAGCCAAATTAACTGTCATGGTTGTAGTGTTCGATTCTCTCAAGAAAGATGCTAATTTTTTAACAGCTGAGTCATATTGTCTAATGGTTGACTCTCTCTTATCTGATTCTAGGAAGAGAATATTCAGTGGATCAATGTCAGCAATCTTATTAGCCGCAAACTTCATGAAGTCCATAAAGTTAGGGTCTGGAGAGTTCCTGAGGGGAAGCGAACACAGTCCTCATTTGTACTGATTGTGATAGTTTGGGATTGGGGATCCGTTGAGGTCGGAGACCCAATTCCAAAAGAAGAGGATACCAGTTGCTCTTGGGCCAGTCCGTGGGCAATCAGAGCTACTATCCCTTTGAAAGACCTTAGTTTGTCTAGGACTTTCAAGAGAAGATTCACTGGAGGAAAAAACATAAATTCTCCTCCACTGATTCAATCCAACGACAGGGCGTCCGTGGCATAAGCCAGAGGGTCCAGGTTGGGGCCACATAGCAAGGGAGCTTGTGGTTCGCTTGTGAGGCGAAGAGATCCACTTGGAGACCTGGGACTCTTTGGCTTACCCACTGGAACGACCCGACGTCCAGAGACCACTCTGATTCCAGAGGAACTGACCGGGACAGAGCGTCTGCTATCACATTTCTTACTCCTGCTAGGTGAGTGGCAGACAGATGCCATTTGTGTTTGCTTGCTAATGCAAAGATGGCTATCATGACATGGTTCACATGCTTGGATTTGGACCCTCCTCTGTTGATGCAATGAACTACCACTGCACTGTCCAAAACTAGCCTTAGATGAGACTTCTTCGGGGAAGCAGTCTCTTCAGAGTAAGAAATACTGCCATTGCTTCCAACACGTTATGTGGAGCTGGCGAAATTGCACTGACCAAGTCCCCTGAACCTGTTTGACTGAGTATCCCCCCCACCCGGACAGGGATGCATCCGTGTGAATGGTTAACACTGGGAGGGGATATTGAAGGGGTACTTTCTTGGCTAAGTTCTTTACTTTTGACCAAGGCCGTAGTTGGTTGCGGAGGATCTGTGGAATTACTGACAACTTGTCTCGATATTTGGAGTTTGCTTTTGACCGCCAAATTCGATTTATATCTTTCAGCCTTGCTTTCAGAAGGATATCTGTTACTGAAGCAAACTGAAGAGACCCTAGGATTCTTTCCTGGTTTCTTCTTGACGTTTGTTTGCATTTGAGAAATTGTCTGACCGATTTTGCTATTTCCTTCCGTTTGACCACTGGAATTGATAGATTGTGGGAGGACAAATCCCATTGGATTCCTAGCCACTGAAAACGAGATTCCGGAATAAGTCTGGATTTCGTTTTTGTTTATCTGGAACCCCAGATGTTCCAGAAAGTGAACTACCTTTTTGGTAGCTTTGAGACATTCTCGACTGTTGGTGCCCAGATCAACCAATCGTCGAGGTATTGCCGCTACCATGATTCCCTGAGCTCTCAATTGTTGTACAACCCACTTCTGCTATCTTTGTGAATACCCTGGGGGCTACATTCAGACCGAAGGGCATCACTTGAATGAGAATGTCTGATTTCCTAGCCTGAATCCTAGGAATGGGCGGAAGTGCCTGGCTATAGGGATATGATAGTATGCGTCTGTAAGATCGATGGAGCATGTGACGGCTCCACGCGGCAGTAAGGTCCTTACTTGCGAGAGGGTAAGCATCTTGAACTTGTCGCAGCGAATGAAAGAGTTTAGCTTTGACAAGTCTAAGATTACCCTTCTTTTTGTTGAGCCTTTCTTTGGCACGCTGAATAAGCGACCTTGAAATTTTAGATGTTTTGACTCTCGCAATAGCTTCCTTTCTGAAGGAGTTTCTTCCGCGTAATCTATCAATTCCTTGGACGGTATCTGATGGAATGATTTGATTGGAGGAGGATCTTGGATCCAGCTCCAGCCTAATCCTTTGGCACTATGCTCTGTGCCCAACTGCTGAACCCCCACCAGTGGCGGAAGAGGAACAGCCTCCCTCCTACCTGGGGAGCCTCATGCTGATGGGCGGGTTGGCCACCACGCCCTCCTCTGAACTGCTTACTCCTTGTGCCGCCTCCTGCGCCACGGTGACGAAAGTAAACCTCTCGAACCCTACCCCTCGGTTGAGAGTAGCCTTGAGCCTCATAAGCAGGGTTAAAGGCAGGCGAGATAGCGTAGGAAGTCGAAGGTTGTGCTTGCTGGGGCACCAGGAGGAAAGGTTGGGATTGCTTAGATGTAGCAGGTTGTCCCTGTTGGGTAACTGGGACTGCCTGCACAAACTGCTGCTGATGCTGGAGTTTTTTATATGGCTGGAACCTCTTACCAGCCTTCTTTGGCTTCTTGCCAGCTGTGGGAACGGATTCCTGTGTTCCTCTTAGAGGAAAATACCCCACCTAGCTCTAAGGCTCTGGTTGAGTCTAGCAGCTTCGTGGTGGACTTCGTTCACTGCGGACTCTGGAAGAGATCCGCTCCCCACATGCTCGCAGCCAAGAGTCTATTAGGCTCGTGCCTGATAGTGCACTCTTGAAGAACATGCTTCCGACAGTTCCTCCTGGCTTGGAAGAAGTCAAAGGCGTCTAACAGAACCGTCTGAAACTGCGATTTCGCCAGGATCTTGAACAGCGGTTCGTTAGCGTAAGAAAGAGCAGCCATTTCCGTTAACGATGAGAGAGTTAAGGGACCTGCCAAACCTAGTTCGCGCATTCGACTCTGCCTGGATTAGGGAATCCGGCAGCCTGGTAACTTCTCACCGAACTGGTCCATAGCGCAGTCCGGCTTGAGTTTACCCAGCGTGAAAGTAGCTGGCAGGTTTTCCCATAACTCTCCGAAGGCGGGGAAGAGTGGAGAAGTAGACTCCGACTCTCTCAACTGTGGAACGGGCTCATCCTTGAGGACTGCCTGAAGAGCCTTCTCCACCAATTTCGTGGCGAACGGAAGAGAGACCTCCTCTTCCGTTGCGAAAATAGTGAAGGGGCTCTTATAGGCCTGGAGTCTAGTATTAGTACACTCCCAGTCCTCAAGGCAGTGAACCCATTCCCGTTGGGCGTGATCTCTACTGTAGAGGACTGACTCCTTCGAGATCTTGTCCTCTCTCGTAAGAGCCGTTGGCGTCAGCCTAGCATACCCGATGAAAGGCTGTGACAGACCCGGAGGATAGAACTCGAAGTCCTCAATCCTTCGAGTGCCAAACTCCGGGATCGAAATCATCCCGTCCTTAAAGGGAGCATAGGGCCGCTACTCTCATGGATTGTCCATAGAGAAAGCTGGCAAGGAGTCGTAAGACGGAAGTTGGAGAATCCCCGTGCTAGAAGCAGGGGAGACTGGGGGAGGAGCCTGAGATAGCCCCAGCTACCCGATCCTCATTCTCTCTCATCCTATTAGAGAGTTCCTGGACCGTCTGTCCAGTTTGAGACAGACTGCTCGACAATTGCGCGAACATCTGCTCAAAACGTGTTCCCCAAGCTGAAATTTGGGAACCCACCATCGCTCCTACCTGCTCCATCATTCCTGATGAGACAGGAGAGGGAACGCGGGCGCTGGTGCTTGCCACCCCTGCCGGCATAGCCGGAGAGGGGGACAGCGGAAAGCGGGAGAATGGCAGCGACTCGGAGGTAGCGCGAGCCTTTCCTTCGAAGCCTTGCTTCTGGAGCTCTTCGACTGGGAAGAGCTCGGCTTAGCCTTCACCGCGTCGGCGTATGAAGTCGATGACTTCCTGGCCGAAGAAGACGAAGACGACTTCTTAGAAGTCGTCTTAGACAAAGTCTTCGGTTCTCTCTTTCCCTTCTCCTTAGGAGGTACAGAGAGAGCGGGAGTGTGGCTAGGGATCTCGGATCCCGGAAAGCCTTGGAAGGAGGCGGAAGAAGAAGGGACAGGAGAAGACCCAGGAGCGCCCAAGGAAAGACCTTGGGCGCCCGACAAACCTACCTCAACCAACAAATCCTCACTTACTACCGCCATCGGCTCGAGATTCAGGTCCAGGGCGGCGACGTCCGGGGACTGACTCCTGGGAGGCTACGACCCCCACGAAGTCTGGAGTTCCTGCTGGATGGCGGCTATCAGGGGGCGGGGGCGGCGGGACAAGGGGTCGACGTAGCCCGTCGACTTTGCCCGCAGGAAGATCTGGATGGCCAGCTTTCTATCCAGAATATAGGGCTGGCCCTTGGCGGCGTTTTTTCCAAAACCGCCCACCCACGCTTTCAGGGTGGCGAGGGCGACTTCCCTCACACCGCTAGCCTGAAAGAAAGGCTGGATTAGCTACCAATTGCGGACAGGGTTAACAAACTTACGAACTAGAAGTTGTTAGTAAATTCATAAGTAACCTCATAATGGACTTACCCCATCCACCAGCTGCGCGACCAGGTCGTAGCATATAGTGCAGGCCTCGGGGTGCCAGACGATGGACTCGTTGTACGAAGTGGCACACGGGGCGTGAGACCTGCACTCGTCATGTCCACAGGGGTCATACAGCGTCGCATTACAAGCGAGGACCTGGCAGTTGGTAGCCTGTAAGTGGAAAACGTACATGAGTACAGAGTAAACACTTACAGCCTAAACATATGCTCCGCTGGTGCCGGAGCGATAAAGTTAGATAAAACCAAGAGCCCCGCTAAAATACGTGTGGTAACCAGGTTGGAAGATAGGCTATGGCTCCGCCAGTGGCGGAGGCACAAGAATCAACCAATTAGGAGTGGTGGTAATGGAAACCACGACGTAAAATGGCGGGGATGGTTGATAAAATGAAAATAATAATACACAATTCATTGTAAAATATCTTATAATAGGGTATATATCCTTAAAGTAGCAAAATAATAACATAAAAGCAACCCCTCTCCACCCGTCTACTAGAAAGAGTGCGTAGGTAAGGGTAAGCTCCTTCCGGTAGCGGGGGGAGAGATATAAGGATATAGTAGGCAAGCAATCGACCATCCATGCACCCACCCTGCCCGCTAGCGGAGCCAATATACTATAACCAAAGGGGCCCCGGCTGCGACGGAAGGCTCCTTTCGTATCGTAAAAGGGAGGTGGCTGAGAAAAGGGGAGGGGGGATGGAGGTCCCGGCGAAACACGGCGGAGACGAGGAAAACGGGAGGGATGGCCTACTCCTCCCCACCTCACCAACTACCCGTCTGGAGATCCGGAACCTCATAGTGGGTCGCCCTATACCCCCTGCTGGCGGGACCCCCCACCCCCCGGCACCTCCGAGAGTGTGAGAGAAGGCGATGAGGTTGTTATGGACAACCAAGGGGTCCCCCAGCTCCTCCCTACATCAGAGAGGGAGGGAAGGGGCAGGGTAAGGTGCTATAGTACACGTGACCGCGAGTGGCCTAGGCCACGAGCAACACAACCGTGGTAGGGCCACGTGAACCAAGCTGTACCAACATGTGGGGAACAAGCACCTAGGCTAGCCTAACACCCTAAATAAAACCATAATGAAAAGGGGGAAGAGACACTGTTAGTAAAAGAGAAAGAAGCCCAGGAGGAGGCAGACTGTTCCGAAAAACAGAAGCCTACTCGGAGCCAGCGATAGCCGATGTAGAGCAAGAGCCGGGTGGGATGCTGGGGCCGAATAAAAATAATAATAGCCCTAAATACCAAGCTAAGAGAATGGTAGGAGGGCTGACTAGCTAACTCGTGTAAACAATGAATGTGAAAAAAGTAGCCCATAAGCATAAGAAGTCCAGTATGGAGGACCGGGAATTCTTACGTAGGCGGCATGGCCGCCACGAGACAACCGAGGAAAACCGTATTTGGCCCTATAAAAGGGAAAATACTGGTACCCGGAAGATAAAATTACCGTAAAAGGTTACTTATGAGTTACTAACTTAGCCGTGGCGATAGCGAGCGTTCATGGTTCCAAAGTAGATAATCTCACGAAAAAAACAAGAGCACAAGAAAATGGCGATAGTCGCTGGTGCTAAAATTTAAAGGATGTCCGCTAGGGGCGCTGCGTCCGTGGCGTCCTCTAGTAGTAGTAGTAGAGGCTGCATCGCCCCGTGGGTATCGCTCTCTCTTGGGGGGATTCTGATAGGGAAGTTAACTAATTGGTGTTTCTCTCGTGGTAGTGTTCCACACCTCGCCCCTATTTCATACCGACACAAGTTCTTTTTTAGTTTTAGAGAGCGAGTCAGTTTACTGACCATTTTCTTAATTTTGTTTTTCTCTGGTAATTTTTAGGATAATTTTACCTAGAAAGAATGATGTTAAGGATTACTTTCATAGGCGACACGAGCTGAGCCCAGAAAATGTTAGAATTTGATTGAGGAAAATAAGGTAACTTCCTATTTGAGGAAGTCAGAAAAACATAAAACTAGATATGCTTTCTTTAGAAGCTTTAATAGCCCTCGTTCTGACAAGCAGTTAGAATATTAACAGTACAGGCAGTCCCGGGTTACGACCGGGGGATTCCGTTCTTGAGGCGCGTCGTAAGCCGAAAATCGTCGTAAGCCGGAACGACACTTGGAAATATGCCTTAAACTAAGAAAAAGTTAGAGACCTTACCTGTGTGACATGCAAGTAGATTGCATGATGTGTGTAGTGTGGTTATTCCAATGGCAAAGGATGGTCTGAAGGTATAATTCTTTATTAAATCTTGTGACACTAAAAAGCACAATGTACTACACTTAATCCTTAGGGTATACACTAAACACTATACACTATACATGCATTGCACACTTCGTAGTAGTACGTATGTATTGTTAGATCCTGGAGTACACTAAAATCCCAGTCTGGTAGCTCTGGAAGGTAAAATAAAAGTAACACAATTAGTACAAAATACTACACAAAGTCCTGAATACAATATGTAAATTATAGATATCAAGAGTAAAAGAGTTAATGTATGTTAATTAATTCCTTACTTTTAGTTTATAATTCCTTACTTTGAGTTATATCAAGAGTAAAAAGTTAATGTATGTGAATTAATTCCTTACTTTTAGTTTAAAGTTGTCCTGCTATGTAACCCTGGATGCACAAAGTCTTGTGGCCCCATAGCCTACATCATTCAGGGGGTTCTGGAATTGTACAAAAAATAATTAGTATGTCAGTAAGTACTCTATGCATAGTAAGTTACATACAGTAATATGCACCATACAGTGGTTTAATATCACATATATAACATGTATAAAACTTAGTTAATGTATGTTAATTAATTCCTTACCTTTAGTTTAATTTAAAGTTTGTCGTTCAATGTAACCCTGGATGGACAAAGTCTTATGTGGCCCATAGCCTACATCATTCAGGGGGTTCTGGAATGTACAAAAAATAATTTTGTCAGTAAGTACTCTATGCATAGTAAGTTACATACAGTAATATGCACCATACAGTGGTTTAATATCAACTGGTATGCATAGTATAAATGATTGGTCTACACCCCCTGTTCAGCAGGGAGTGTACAGTACCAATTCCATGAGGGACCTTGATCACTTATCCCATGTGAGAGATCTTGGTCACTTTTTTTTTAGTATATAAAACTTACTTAATGTATGTTAATTACTACTATGTATAATTCCTTACCTTTATGTTATGTAGTAACCCATGGACAAAGTTTTATGTGGCCCCATAGCCTGCATCATGGAGGGGGGGGTCCTGGTTTTCTGGAATGTACCAAAAGTATCAAAGTTAAGTCATGTTATGTATGTTTAGTAAGTTACATACAGTAACCATACATACAGTGGTTTATAACATGTACATATGTACATAATCAAACTTGGTTGGAAATTCCTGTAAAAAAAAGTTTATGTACGTATGTAATATGTACTACTGTATGTAAAAACCTTACTGTTCATACTTTGTTTACACTACATGTTACATGTGATACGTTATACTTTCCTGAAGGGTTTTTTCCATCCAAAAAATGGTGCTTCTACTTGTAGTTATCCCTTGATGACACTTGTAGTAACAACCTGGAGTTGTGTGAAAAATGTTGGTTCTGGAAGGAAAAAAAAAGTAACAAAATTAGTGTACAAAATATACACTACAGAAAGTTGTGAATGCAATATGTTAATTACTGTAGATATATCAAGAGTACTAAAAGAGTTAATGTATGTTAATTAATTCCTTACTTTTAGTTTAAAGTTGTCGTTCAATGTAACCCTGGATGGACAAAGTCTTATGTGGCCCCATAGCCTACATCATTCAGGGGGTTCTGGAAATGTACAAAAATAATTTTGTCAGTAAGTACTCTATGCATAGTAAGTTACATACAGTAATATGCACCATACAGTGGTTTAATATCACATAATAACATGTAGTATAAAAAACTTAATTTAGAAATTCCTTACATAACTTACCAACTTTTAGTGAGTCTCAAAGCTGTTACCTAGGTTGTGGGAGATGGGAGGTGGAGGTGTAGAGCATTCATGATAAGGATGCATTCCAAACCTAACTTCAGTGTGCTTTATCACAGATAACCAGGCTAGGATGATGGGCAGTCTGGAATGAAGAATTAATATTAAAGGACAGTATGTAACCACTTAGGTGTACAAAATTTATTTGTACGTATGCAAACATTAAACACAACTGAGAATCCTTACCTTCAGCAAAATGAAGACATGTAGGCTATGCAGAGGTCTGGTTTATGTAAGTCACAGGTGCATGCCAGTCTGGAATGATAATGTAATAGTACATATGATTATATAGTATGTATGTTACATACATAACATGGTTATTACATATGTAATAATAAAACATTAATAAAAAAAATGTCCTTACAAATTCTAGTGGTTGGCTTGCTTACTGGGATGGCCATATGGTACATGAGAGTGGGTGGCTGGGCTATGGAGTGGGATGGGCAGGTGCTTGGGAGTCTGGAATGATAAAAAATATATAAAATGATAGTTACTACTACTGTAACTACTGCACATGTTATTACTGTTTGACATATGTAGTGTGTAATACGTATGTTCAATATAAAAAATGAAGAATTCTTTTACCTGAAGGAATGGGAGAGGTGATATACTCGTATCAACTGATTTGGGCTCTGGAGAGGTGATACTCGTATCAACTGATGAGGGAACATCTACATCTGGAAAGAATGATAGGGTACTAAATATATTATAAGGTGGATGTAATTGTAGCATATGTACACTTTTAATAAAATTTCTATTAGCAATTTATAAAACATTTTATACAAATTTGTTAAGGATTATTCCTTACCTGATGTATAGGGCGAGGCATCAAAACCATGGAAAGGCTCAGGGTCATCTGGGGTCACTGTCACTATCAAAGGGTCTGAAATGAAAAAAAAAAAAAAAATATAAGGTTATGCAACATCAAACACATTGTACCACTATGTAAGTTAGTGTACGTATGTATGTAGGGTGTAAACAATTTCCAACATGAAAATGAGAAAAATGAAATTGCTTACCTGATTGTAGTACACGTACAGGAGGTGGGCGGGCTGATACAGAGGGTCCAGGGTACAGGGGGATCTGGAACTGTCACAGGTAGTACAGGGAGATCTGGAACTGTCACAGGTAGTACAGGGAGATCTGGAACTGTCACAGGTAGTACAGGGGGATCTGGAACTGTCACCACTTCTGCAATAAAATTACAAATGATGAAAATTAATGAAGTTACAATTTACTCTACATTTAGTTGTTTACATTAAAAAATTAACACATTTTAATATGTACACTATGTAAACACATAAATTATTGTAAAACAGTCAGAATTCCTTACCAGGACTAGGA
>NC_087205.1:71852776-71867776 GCF_015104395.2 Macrobrachium nipponense
TTGCCAGCATAATATGTCTGGCAAAAGAACTAAACCCTCTGTTCCTCACTCAACGCTCCAGATAGAGTTTTGTTGTTCAGACAGGGTCCTTACGTTTTTCTCTACAGAAGAAGAAATGGTGGAAACGTTTGCCTACAGAGTTTTTGGAATGTGATGAGGACTCAAAATGCTGCCCAGTTAGTATTAAGAGGGATATATATAAAGAGCTAAGAAATCAGGGGTCCGCCCAATTTCTACTCTGAGTCTCCTTCGACTTCCAGGCTCCTTCCCTTCCTTCGGGCAAGGACTACTCTGAGTCTCCTTCGACTTCCAGGCTCCTTCCCTTCCTTCGGCGGGCAAGGATAGGGAAGATTCTACAACGAGAAACCTCATCAACATGTAAGAAGAGATCTCGTAGCAACAGAAGTAATCACGAAGGATCCTTTTCGGAATAAGACTCTTATCTCTCGTACTGTTAGATTTCATATCAATTATGGATGTAGTTGACTACTTCTCCCTTGCCGGAGAGGGCCGAGAGCTCAAAGTGGAAGAAGGTCTTCCACCCTTCTCAAAGTCTCCTGATAACTATTGTGGTTTGTTTAGGACTTTCGGACAATGTAGCGCCAACTAGGCACTAAATGTCATAACAGGCGTAAAAAACGCCAGAGGCAGACAGTCCCAAGAATCACTGTCATTGTCTGGTGAGGAGAAAGAGTGGGCCTCCAACCTGGCTTAGATTTGCTAGAAGCGAACAAATCGACAGATAAGAGAGTTCGATGGGGACATCGGCAGACATCTTCGAGAGACTAACAAGCTCGAAGCTCTAGCAAGTGGGGAGGAACCGGCCAGGCTCCAGAGGCGAGGCGCAAGGCGCCAGCCAAGAGCGAGGAGCCAGCCAGGCTCGAGGCACCAGACAAGCGCGAGGCGCCAGCCAGGCGCAAGGCGCCAGCCAGGTTCTAGGCTTCATCCAGAAGAGATCCATTTCTAAGAAAGCCCTGGTCTTCTTTGAAACTATGTGATCACTAAAACACTTCATGAGTATCTTGATGATTCCTTCAAACAGCTGAGAATTAAAAGCGAATGAAGTGCGAGCTTTTATGAATTCTTGTTCTTTCCATAACAATATGTCTTTAAGTACATATTAGCTGTCATTTACGGGAGATGCAACTCTGGGTTGACCTCCCATTATACGAAGGATGTCAAGTTGACCTACGATAGATACGTCTCTCTGGGTTATACGTGTCTACGGATAAGTTGCTGGGATAGGGAGTCGACACTGATCCTTAACTAGTGAGTTAAATCTTAATTTAACCGGAACGGTTTTATTATTTGGGTTTTTTGAAAGGAGTTTGGGGATACTATTTTTCAAGTTCAAGCACGAACCCTCGTGTGAGGATCAGGTGATCGGGATCGGTGTTTTGTCTCCTTAATTATGCCACTAGGCATAGGTGTTTTGTCATGTAAGTGGATAGGACCCCTTTTATTATTTGGGTTGTTTGAAAGGAGTTTGGGATAACTCTTTTTCAAGTTAAGCACGAACCCTCGTGTGAGGATCAGGTGATCGGGATCGGTGTTGTGCTCCTTAATTATGCCACTATACATAGGTGTTTTGTCATGTAAGTGGATAGGACCCCTTTGACAAATAACCATTATATTCTGTCAAGTAAGTGGATAAAACCCCATTGACAGATCTACAAGAACTCTTAGCCATAGGTCACATCCTCGCTGAGGCTCTTGAGACGAAGCAGATTCCTAGCAATAGCTAGGAGGTCAACCCTCCGTCTAAACACATAGGAACCAAGGTTTTATTTATTTATTACCTACAACGTATGTTGTTTCCTGTCTATTCAGTAAATTAGCTGTCTCTTACCCTCCGCCAAAGGTGCCAATCAGCTAAGTATATATCTGACAGGTAAGTTGAATGCATGCTAACGTTATTGTCATGATACAATAAAGTTTTATGCATACTTACGTGGCAGATATATATATACGTATTAATGGCCCACCCACCGTCCCCTCAGGCGACAGGTGGAAGAGAAAATCTGTCTTAGAAAACGGGAATGGTTCTATTCCCGCCACCCAGCGGCGGGGCGGTAGATCACGTGACCTACCTGTAGCGTGTGCCGCGAAATTCGAATTTCTATCGGGGACGACGGAGTCTATAGCTAAGTATATATCTGCCAGGTAAGTATGCATAAAACTTTATTGTATCATGACAATAACATTTTACCATGTAATCGGTGGTTTTATCCTTACTGCCACCTCAACTGAAACTCCACAGTGCTTATTTGATTGTAATTTATACATATTTTGGACTTAATTCACTCCAAATTGCACTTGAACTACGTTGCGTACCTGGTTCCTAATGCTCACTTCACAAACACAGTTGCGGGCAGCACACGACTACACTGTTTATGAGGTGCAAAGCTTTATTCCCTTAATTGTTTACTTTACTCATTATTTAGTTTAACTTTAATTTGTTACATCAAAAATAAAATTTATTTTAATTCATGTCTATTAAAACCCAGTTTTTGCAACCAAATTAACCCTGAAAAATTACAAATACGTATTTCTAAAGTAGATATGAGCAAAACGATGGCAAATGACATCATCGTTGCCAATTTAGTGAATATTCACACATACGCTGATGCATTTACATACTGTTTCCATGAATTCTAGTTGTCATAGAAATGCAATAATGATGAAATTGCTCTAATATGTACGTATATAGTACAGTGGTACCTCGAGATACGAAATTAATCCGTTCCGAGGCGGCCTTCGTATTATGAGTTTTTCGTATCTTGGAACACATTTTACATGTAAAATGGCTAATCCGTTCAAAGCCCTCCAAAAACACCCCAGTAAATTATATTTCCAGGCCTAAAACACATGTTCTAGTGTTACAACGCCGATCCGACGGAAGAAATATGACTCCAAAAAGGCAAAATACTGTACATACTTGAGTAATATTCAACTGCTTGTAATGTTCAACCCCATTTTTACTGCATATATTAGGACTTTAGCATATGTCCCTTAGCAATAAGCCTAGCCTATGTTAGCAGTTGCTACTGTAGCCTAGTCTATGATTCTGACATCTAAACCTAAGAGCTAAAAGCTTAGAGTATGCCAATAAATTGTATAAATAATCAGTATGTACTCATTTCAAATAATTATTAATTAATCATTAACTATAATACACAAACAAACAAAAAAACAAAAACAAACCTTCCAATCGATTGTACATTCAGCTCTTACCCGTCTTACGAGTATCGAACGAGCGCCAAGCAATCATTTTTCCTAGCACACAGTAAGCCATACAAATTGTCATTAGTTATCTCTCTTCAACTAATGAAACTACCAAACAGTATAATAACCATTCATTTCTATTCTTTATTCTATCTTTACCTAATGGAGATACCGAGTTACTGACAGCTATAATAAAACATACGTATACGTAATGTAATAATAAAGCAGAAGAAGAATTCTAAAAAATACTTATTTTGTTGGCAGTCTGATTTATTTTATATTTTATGATATCTACTTCACAATTTTTCATTAAATGTATTGCATGTACTCATTTCAAATAATTATTAAGTAACCATTAACTATAATAAAAAAAAAAAAAAAAAAAAAAGTTTGTTTACATCCAGCACTTACGATTATCGAACGATCGACAAGCAATCACTTTACACCAGTAAGCCATAAATTTTCATTATCTCTCTTCAACTACTGAACTACCACAGTATAATAATCATCCATTTCTATTCTTTATTCTATCTTTACCACTAATTTTTTTTTTTTATTAAATATATTGCATGAATAAGTTTTTCAATTTACAGCATCCTTTTACCAATAGAATACTTAAAGCACAAGGGGTAGATGCTGACCAATAGGAGAGCAGGACCTTATGGGGTGACTAGCATCAGGAACCATGGGAGAGCGGGAGGATGGTGGCGAGTTTTACTCAGTTTGGCGGTGCGGGAGTTTTAAAATTGTTCTCGGTGGTCGGGCGAATCTCGGGACTTACAGCAACAACCTTTTGTATCTTGAAAAACTTTTCGTATGTAGAGCAGTAAAATTTTTCGCGTTGTCTTTCGTATCTCGAGTTTTTGTAAGTAGAGCCTTTCGTATCTCGAGGTACTACTGTATATACTATAAATGGATATGCTAATTTCACTTATTTCCCCGGTTTTGTGTAAGTCTTATACCCAGTTTGGAGGGTAAACACATACCAATTGGCAACACTAATCCGTTCAAAGCCCTCCAAAAACACCCCAGTAAATTATATTTCCAGGCCTAAAACAGATGTTCTAGTGTTACAACGCCGATCCGACGGAAGAAATATGACTCCAAAAAGGCAAAATACTGTACATACTTGAGTAATATTCAACTGCTTGTAATGTTCAACCCCATTTTTACTGCATATATTAGGACTTTAGCATATGTCCCTTAGCAATAAGCCTAGCCTATGTTAGCAGTTGCTACTGTAGCCTAGTCTATGATTCTGACATCTAAACCTAAGAGCTAAAAGCTTAGAGTATGCCAATAAATTGTATAAATAATCAGTATGTACTCATTTCAAATAATTATTAATTAATCATTAATTATAATACACAAACAAACAAAACAAAACCTTCCAATCGATTGTTTTACATTCAGCTCTTACCCGTCTTACGAGTATCGAACGAGCGCCAAGCAATCATTTTTCCTAGCACACAGTAAGCCATAAATTGTCATTAGTTATCTCTCTTCAACTAATGAAAACTACCAAACAGTATATAACCAACCATTCATTTCTATTCTTTATTCTATCTTTACCTAATGGAGATAACCGAGTTACTGACAGCTATAATAAAACATACGTATACGTAATGTAATAATAAAGCAGAAGAAGAATTCTAAAAAATACGTATTTGTTGGCAGTCTGATTTATTTTATATTTTATGATATTCTACCTTTCACAATTTTTTCATTAAATGTTAGTTTGCATGTACTCATTCAAATAATTATTAAGTAACCATTAACTATAATAAAAAAAAAAAAAAAAGAAAAAAAAAAAAAAAAGTTTGTTTACATCCAGCACTTACGATTATCGAACGAATCGACAAGCAATCACTTTACACAAGCCATAAATTTTCATTATCTCTCTTCAACTACTGAAACTACCAAACAGTATAATAATCATCCATTTCTATTCTTTATTCTATCTTTACCTAAGATATTAAATATATTGCATGAATAAGTTTTTCAATTTACAGCATCCTTTTACCAATAGAATACTTAAAGCACAAGGGGTAGATGCTGACCAATAAAGGAGAGCAGGACCTTATGGGGTGACTAGCATCAGGAACCAATGGGAAGAGCGGGAGGATGGTGGCGAGTTTTACTCAGTTGGCGGTGCGGGAGTTTTAAAATTGTTCTCGGTGGTCCGGGCGAATCTCGGGACTTTACAGCAACAACCTTTTGTATCTTGAAAACTTTTCGTAGTAGAGCAGTAAAACTTTTTCGCGTTGTCTTTCGTATCTCGAGTTTTTTGTAAGTAGAGCCTTTCGTATCTCGAGGTACTACTGTATATACTATAAATGGATATGCTAATTTCACTTATTTCCCCGGTTTTGTGTAAGTCTTATACCCAGTTTGGAGGGTAAACACATACCAATTGGCAACACTGATAAACAATAGGAGAGCGCGAACAACACCGTAGGTACTGTTCACAGCAAAGCTGTTAATATTTGAGTCAGGAATCTAGTTACTTCTTCAACAATGAATATTTTCAAATTAATAATCATGAATATGTAAAAAATTTATGCAATTCATGGCTGATACGTACTGCTGTTTAACTATTTAAATAATTTATCTAGTGCACACTTCTTTTACCAAAACATTGTAGTTTCCTTTGATAAGCCAATAGTTGGTGTCATTGTTGACAATTGTTGTTAAGAAAGTGCCCCAGCACCTATGGGTAAAAGGGTGTGCGGATTTAGCTCATGGAATGGAAAGTTTATTGACACAACGCAACTCCACAAATATTGAGATGGTGTCAATCTTCTAAATTGTTGGTGTTATAAGTAAAAATTTCAAAAGCATCATGGAGGTATGTTTGACACTGTGAATGGCTCGACTTTCATTAACCTCTGTTTAATCTTAAAATATGACCTTTATTTCTAAGTTTGGAGAAAATACATACTTCGAAAGGATAGTAGAGGTCTTGCGCTGTTGCTTTCACCACCGATAACTTGTGACTGGTGCCCATCTCCAGTGTCAGGACGTGTTAAAGTACTTTTTCAAAGGGTGGATCCACATGCGGTGAAAACTGGATCAGCTAGTCCTGTTGGTTGTTTCCCTTATCCTATTGTACTATCACATTGTACTTGACAGGTGAGATTTCAATGTCTTATTTAATCTGACCTAGACACGTAACATGTACCATGTTCAGTCTGAGTGTAGAATTATAGTACGTACTTTCCAGGGGATTCCAACTTACTAGCAAAGCTAGATCCTGTTTAACTGATGGCCTCCCCTGAACATCCCAGTTAACCTGACTAGGTGGCTTTAAACCAGAAATAATGGTATTACATACTTTGATATTTTAATTCCTTGTTAAATACATGAACCATATATTTTTCCAAGACCTCACCTCAAGGTTTTGCCATTTCTAACAATTTTCCTTGTACACCACTGCTTTGTGTTTTTCCAACTCTATGGAGTAAAACACTGAATGGCCACCTGGCAGCCACCTCTACCGTAGCATGTCCACCTTCATGAAAAAGTACTTTAACATGCCCCCCAGGATAGACATTAGTAATGACTGAGGGCTTGTATCATTTTGTAGGACAAATCACAATTTTTAAAGTAAATTTTATTTTTCTTATCTATAGAAACCTGAGGTCCTTTACATTAATGGCCTGCTTCATGCCACCACTCCATCTGAAACCATGGGCCGAAAGGCAAAGTGGATTGTTAACATCCAGGCAGGCAGGCCTACCCGCCTACCAGATGGCAGTTACTGCCTAACCACCACCTTGTTCAAGAATATAACAGCCGTATCCTAGCCTACGCTGAAAGTAATTCCTAATGTAAATGACCTCAGGTTTGTATAGTTAGGAAAAATACTATTTCCTTTTAAAAATTGTGATTTTTGGAAGTCTGATACTTGCCAGTTCATGTGACATAGGTATCAGTCATTACCACTTGCTTTAACTCGAAGACTAGAGGACTGAGCTTGCAGTCTTGAGGAGGGGCACAAGAGGAGTTGTGGTCTGAGGGGTTGGGGTAGAGCTCAATAAGCCACCTTAGGCAGATGGACTAGCATAATGACTAATGGACAATTGGCCACAATTTTTCTGCCACACTGCAAGCCTGCATTGTCACTTTTAGGATACATTTGAATTTTAAGGTTATAGTTACACAAGAAACCCTGTTTGACTGTCATTAATTACATCCTGCCATCCAATTTTTAATGCTGAGAGTCATGCAAATATTAATTCTGTAGGTTAGTATGAAACAAATGAATTTCATACAATCAACTTACCTGTCAGATATATACATAGCTAAGACTCCGTCGTCCCCGACAGAAATTCAAATTTTCGCGCCACTCGCTACAGGTAGGTCAGTGATCTACCTGCCTGCCCTGGGTGGCAGGACTAGGAACCATCCCCGTTTTCTATCATATTTTCTCTGTCGCCGGTGGTATCAACATTGTTGTTATTACCTCCTGACTTGGATTCTTTTTTTCAACATTATTTGATCAGCGTTTTCGACTTTTTGGTGACGTATTTGGATCGTGTTTTGGCATTCGCTACTGTGGACTGTTTTTGGAATAACTCTTTTGGATTTTTCTCAGTATGTCTGATTCTAATGTGAGTGTGAGAATGTGTGTGAATGTAGGCTGCAGGGTGAGGATACCGAAAGCTTCGGTTGATCCTCACACTGTATGCCGTAAATGTAGGGGGGTGCAGTGTTCTGCTAGTAACACTTGTAAGGAATGCGAGAGTTTGAATGCAGAAGAAATGAAGACTTTGACTTCTTATTTGAAGAAGTTAGAGAGGGATAGAGTTAGAAGACTGAAAGGTGTGAATTCAAGGCCTATTGAGCCTTTCAATGATAATTCTAACCCTACTACTGTAGATTCTCCTATAAATCTCATTCTCAGAGTGTCTTTTCGGATTCGGCATCGGAAATCGCCAATCTGAAAGCGACGATTCGAGACATGAAGTCCAAGATGTCGGACTCGAAAGGTAAGGCTAGGGATAGTGATAGTGAAAATTTTAGGAAGTGAGCCCTATCAGTGTTGTGGAGGGGGCGTTTGATCGTCCTGCGGCGCTCCCAGGCCTAGACCTCTTCCAAGCTCACATGCCCAGAGAGAAAGGAAAGTCGAAAGCCTTAAGGAGGTCGTGGGGAATCCCCAACGGTCAGACGTCCCTTCAGCTAGCTTTGCTTCATGGCAGCCAGCTCAAGGGCGCTATAGAAAAAAGCGTCCTTCGCGAGTGCTTCTCGTCCTCTCCCTCTCCCTCACCCTAAACGAGGGTGAAGGAAGTCGAACTTATCGGAGACCACTGAAGCGTCATATGAAGCAAGACATTGATTCTAGCCCGGAGGCGCTTCTCGGATGACGCCCCGTCTGCTATTACGGAAAAGGCGAAGGTTTGGCGTCAACGTCACCTGACTCTTATGAGGAAGTCCACCCCATCATGCTTCTTCCTCGAGTGATGACGAAAGGCGTCAGGCACTGGACGTAGGAGAAGCATCAAGGAAAATCATTATGGCGGTGCAGGAACAACTATCATCTCTTGTGGGAGTTTTAGCGCCCCGTCGGAAGGACGTGACGCTTCCTATTAAGAAGTCTCGTCCTCTCGCACCTGCTCGGAAGACGTCTTTTAGAAGTGAAGCGTCAAATCAAGAGGATCGTAGACGTGACGCTCCGTCCAAGATTGTGACGCCGAGTAGGAAGCCCTTAGAAAGCGAAGCGTCTTCCAGACGCGAAGCGTCATCTAAACGTCAACAAGAGACGTCATACATGACGCTCGGAGAGCGGGAAGCGTCATACATGACGTCTTCTAAAGCGCGAGAGAAGCCGCAGGTTGTGGACGCCTTCCAAGTTGATCATAGAAAACGGGGAAAAAGGAAAAGACTTTCATTCCCTTAGCCCCTCTCCGATCAGGAGTTTTGTCTCCCCCAGAAGAGGAAAGTTCTGAAAGGAGAACAGAAACTCAGGATTATCACGAGTTCGAACGAAACTCGGATGATGACGATCACGGAAGAGAGGGCTTGTCCAACTATAAGGTGTTGACTACACCTGCTTCTGGAGGAATACGGAGACGAGTTGACTCCAGCTGCTCCTCCTTCTCCGCGCCTCGCTCTTTTCGAATGCGAAGGCGAAGAAAGACTTCGTCTTTTTTCTGAAGATGAAGCCCACCATCTCGATGAAGCGGGCTTTACACGCCTTAGACGCCTGGATGAAAGTCCAAGAAAGACTTAACCAGGACAGTATTTTGCATGCCTCCAGCAAGGTAGCTGGGAAAAGAGGCATATGGTACAAGACGGTGGGGGAGGATATGGGTATCGCTCTCCTTCTACTACAGAGGCAGACTTTTCGACGTTAGTTGACGCTTCAAGGCGTCCTAGTCTTAATGCTGCTCGCATTACTTGGAGTATTTCGAACTGGATCATCTCCTCAAGGGACTTTTCCATGTATTGGAAGTCTTCAACTTCTTAGATTGGTCCCTTGGGGTGATGTCCAAGAAAGCTCACGATTCGCAGGGAATCGAACCTGAATCCTGTTATGCATTTTGTCGTGCATCGACAAAGCAGTACAGGATGGATCTTTGGAAGTCTCTGCATTATTTGGAGCAGGTCTTTTGAAGAAAAGGACAGTGTAGGCGCCTTCTTAACAAAGGCAGTCTCGCATGCGCAGAGGGCAGCTCTACTATATGCACCTCTTTCGGAACTATTTGTTCCCTTCTAAGTTAGTGAAGGACGTAGCTCACTCTTTAACTGAGAAGGCGACACAGGATCTTCTGACGCAGTCAGCTAGGAAGAAGAAACTGCTTTAGTGTCGGACAAGAAAGAACCTAGCACTTCTAGGCAGCCCTTTCGAGGTGGTCCGATCTCCAGACCTCCCGCAAGAAGGAAGGCTCCAGAGAGAAGAGGTAGGTCCGCCTTTCGTCCCTTTAAAAAGGGCAAATGAAACATTTCTCCTCCAAACACCAGTAGGTGCCAGGCTCCTGGAATTCGTGGAAGCCTGGACACTGATAGACGCAGACGCGGTCTTCACTAAAGATCATAAGGAAGGGATATCGTATCCCTTTCTGAATTCTCCGCCCTCCCCTAACGCAACTACCAAGGGAACTATCAGCCAAATACAAGGATCCTGTGCTGAGGGATACTCTTCGAATCGATGGTGGAACAAATGTGGGACAAGAGTGCAGTAGAACTAGTACTGGATCAAAACTCCCCGGGGTTTTACAATCGCCTTTTTTCTAGTGGCGAAAGCCTCGGGAGGCTGGAGACCAGTACTAGGACGTCAGCGCTCTGAAACAATTTGTTCAGAAGGAGAAGTTCTCCATGGAGACTTCTGCTTCAGTCCTAGCGTCATTACGACAAGGAGATTGGATGGTGTCTCTAGATCTCCAAGACGCCTACTTTCACGTCCCGATCCACCCTTCATCGAAGAAGTACCTCCGTTTCATGACGGGGGGAAGGATCTTTCAGTTCAGAGCCTTGTGTTTCGGCCTGTCCACAGCTCCTCAGGTCTTCACAAGCATGATGAGGAATGTGGCGAGATTTCTTCATCTCAAGGAGTGAATGTCTCGATGTACCTAGACGATGGCTCATCAGGGCCAGATCGGAGAGACAGTGTTTGGAGGCACCTAAAGTTAACTCTGGATTTGACCAAGGCGTTGGGATTGCTTGTGAACCTCGAGAAGTCTCAGATGACCCCCAGGCAGACCTAGTCTATCTGGGGATTCGGATGGATTCTCGGGGTTTTCGAGTTTTTCCTTCGCAAGAGAGAACCGCAAAAGGTTTGAGGATAATCTCTCTCTTCTTAGAGAAGCAGCAAACGTCAGCGAGGGAATGGTTGAGCCTTCTGGGGACGCTTTCCTCGCTGGAACAATTCATTCCCTCTCGGAAGACTTCATATCCGTCCACTTCAATTCTTCCTCAAGAAGTCTTGGAGCTGGAAAAACGGACATCTGTCGGACGTTTTTCCCATTCCAGTGGAGGTAAAGGCACACCTACAGTGGTGGTTGCTGCCTCTGGAAGAGAACAAAGGGATCTCTCTAAGATCACAGAACCCAGACCTAGTGTTGTTCTCCGACGCGTCGGGAGACGGGTTGGGGAGCGACATTAGGCTCGGAGGAAGTGTCAGGCACCTGGGAACCAGCACAGGTGTCCTGGCACATAAGAAATTTGCAAAGAGCTCTTCGCCGTACACCTGGCGTTGAAGAGCCTAGAACCCTCTGGTGAGAGACAAGGTAGTACAAGTAAACGTGGCAACACCACCGACTTGCCCTACATTTCGGAAACAGGGAGGGACACACTCCTCGTTCCTTTACGAACTCACGAGGGACCTGTTACTTTGGACGTCTCACAGGAACATCTCCCTTCTGACAAGGTTCGTACAGGGAGTTAAGGAATGTGAGGGGCGGACAGGCTCAGCAGGAGGAACCAGGTCCTTCATACAGAATGGACTCTGCACGAGGAAGTTGTGGTCGCGATCTCTGGTCTCTGTGGGGAACTCCTCATGTGGATCTATTCGCAACATACATTTCAAAAACGGCTCCCAGTGTTTTGCTCGGTCGTGGAAGACCCAAGAGCAATTATGGTAGACGCCTTCCTGCTAAACTGGTCTCGAGTGGACGTGTACGCTTTTCCCCCATTTCAAAAATCCTGGGGTTAGTACTTGAAAAAGTTTGTGGCGTCAAAAGAGACGAGGATGACTTTAATAGCCCCCTTTTGGCCGGCCCAGGAATGGTTCACGGAGGTGGTAGAGTGGGGAATCGTAGACTTTCCAAGATCCCTACCAGGAAGGACGGATCTTCTCAAACAACCACACTTCAAGAGGTACCATCAAAACCTCCCCGCCTTCTCTCGCTCTGACTGCCTTTCGACTATCGAAAGACTTGTCAGAGCGAGAGGCTTTTCTCGCGAAGTGGCAGTGGCCAAGCGATCGCGAGAGCGCAGAACCTCCACTTTCGAAAGTATACCAGTCGAAGTGGGAGGGTCTTTAGAAGGTGGTGTAGAGCCAAGAATTGTCCTCCTCCTCTACCTCTATAGCGGAAATTGCTGATTTCTTGCTATTCCTGAGGGTTACAAAATTCGCATCTAGCCGGTATCCACAATAAAGGGATACAGGATATGCTCTCGGCTGTATTCAGGAACAGAGGTTAGATCTGGCAAATAACAAAGATCTCCATGATCTCATAAGATCTTTTGAGACGTCAAAGTCTAAGGAACCAGTACCTCCGAACTGGAACTTGGACGTAGTCCTCAAATATCTGTCTTCGGATAGATTCGAGCCTCCGCATCATTGGCCACATTTAGAGGACGTAACTAGAAAATGCCTATTTCTTTTTATCATTAGCGACGGCAAAAAGAATTAGTGAGTTACAAGCTCTGCAGGTATAAAAGTAGGATTCAAGGGAGACTCGGCGATTTGCTCGTTTAAGACTCTGTTTTAGCGAAAAACGAGAATCCCACGAATCCCTGGCCTAGGTCATTCGAAATCAAAGGAATGTCTAATCTCGTAGGCAGAGAAGCAGAGAGGTCTCTATGCCCTGTTAGAGCTCTGAAGTTCTATCTTCAGAGGAAGCGTCAGTTGGGAGGCTCTAGACAAGGTCTTTGGTGCGCGGTAAAAGACCCCACAAGACTGATGTCAAAGAACGCTCTAGCGTTCTTTGTAGAAACGTCATTACGGACGCTACACTGAATGTCTGTCCGGACGAACAATTACAACTTCTGATGGTAAAAGCTCATGAAGTACGAGCGGTTGCGACGTCTCTCTCGTTTTTATAAGAATATGTCGCTTAAAAACATTTTAGATACGACATATTGGAGATGCAACTCGGTATTTGCATCTCATTACTTGAAAGACGTGCGTGTGACGTATGAGAAGTGCTTTTCTCTAGGTCTATCGTATCGGCAGATACGATTCTGGGTACGGGAGCCGACACCAATCCTTAAATTGTATATACTGTTCTTCTGTTTGGATATGGTCGAGAATCTCTTCGAAACAATGGAGGATTCAGGCTCGCACGGGCGGCCGTCTATGTTGTTCATAAGAGAATTCCTCGTCATATCCAATTAGTTGAGTATAATTTTTTTTTGAAAAATTATGTATGTGCGTAGTGGTTTTTGAGTTACGGTTGTTGTGACGAGTTCGGGGATAACTCGTAACAATCCTTAGTTCTAACATGGTTACGATCAGGTGGTCGGGATTGGTTGTGTGCTCCTTCATAAGGTGTATTGTCATATAAGTGGATCAGCACCCATTGACAAAGTCCTTTTAGGCTCTGCTGAGTAAGTGGGTAAGACCCCATCGGCAGACCCACAAGAACTCTTGGCCATAGATCACATATCTCGCTAAAGTTTCTTGAGGAGATGCAGACTACTGGGCAAACACCCACCAAGTCTACCACCTATCAGGTAGGAACCAAGGTTTTATTTATACCTACAACATATGTTGTTTACCTGTCTATTCCATATAGTAGCTGTCTCTTACCCTCCACCCTCGAAGGGTGCCAATCAGCTAGTATATATCTGACAGGTAAGTTGATTGTATGAATGATATTGTTATGTTACAATAAAGTTTCATACATACTTACCTGGCAGATATATACAATTAAAGGCCCACCCAGCCTCCCCGCAGGAGACAGGTGGAAGAGAGAAAAATATGATAGAAAACGGGGAGGGGATGGTTCCTAGTCCTTGCCACCCAGGGCAGGCAGGGTAGATCACCTGACCTACCTGTAGCGAGTGGCGCGAAATTTGAATTTCTGTCGGGGACGACGGAGTCTTAGCTATGTATATATCTGCCAGGTAAGTATGTATGAAACTTTATTGTAACATAACAATATTATTTTTCAATTTAATATTAATTTATGAATACTTACCTGCAGAACTAATAGACACCCTCCCTCATCCCCAGTTTTCTTAATAGGCCAGTTGATGCACTTGCTTAACCCTTAGAGGTGGCTGTTCCCCTGGAGCGATGACAGACAATGGTATTGGAAGGGCGAGCATCGACGCTGGTTTACCACCATAGAAAAATGTTTACCCATAAAATTAGTGGTTCATTTTCTTTGATTTACAATCTTAGAGAACCTGATAGCAATATCTAGCACCTTCTATTGGTGGTGTCCCGAAACATGACAATAACAAGAGAGCTCAATGTTTACGCCCAGCTGGGCAAGAGATGACTAGTATTTTGTTTATTTTTTCTCTAAATTAGTATATTTTACATATTAATGCATTTTTTGTGTTACGAATCAATGCTGGTTGAAAGTAATGTTTTGATAAGTTACCACAAGCTTATGTAATAGTAAAATGAAGCAGATATAATGGCCAGAATCTAAATGTTATTGTTGGGCCCTTTAACCGACCATTTAAATTTTGAGCCTTTTAATCAATCGTAGATGTACAAATATATGAATCAGTAATCTAGTATATAATGTTTTTTATGTTAGGCTATATAAAGACATATATCTTCATATATATGTATATGTAAATCTATATAATAATACATATAAATAGAGAAACAGAGGAAGAAGTAGAGAGATAAAGAGAGAGAGGAGGATTTGCCAAGTCGCGACATACTTGCCAGAGTTTTTTAGGTAGGCTACGATTCGTGGACGTTGTTTGGGAAATAAAAAAATTGCGTTTTAGAGGGTTAGGTTTGTGGACATTGGGAAATGAAAAATTAGTACTGATTGAATTAGCCAGTTTATTTGGAAAGTGTTGAAAAGTTAGTACTGACTGAGCAATGCAAAGTAAACTCATAACATCAGTCATCATTTTCTCTTG